>NW_010206258.1:0-4880 GCF_000695765.1 Mesitornis unicolor | reverse complement strand
ATAATATATATATATTTTATATAACCATTATTATTAAGTCTCCAAGGCCATCCTGGCTGGACAAACCTGCTCTGTGACGCCAATTTACTGGTGCAGTGAAGGGAGGAGAGGACAGCATCCCCTTCCACCACCTCGGCCATCCTGCTCCCTGCTGTATCAGTGTTCATCCCTGTGCTGCCATGCAAATGAGCTCACATGCTTACAGCTGCACTGGGGTTAATGGTTTGTCCTCATCTGGCTCCTAGTATCATCTCACTGACAGCCCACACACGAGTGGGCCTGCTGCGAGGTTGCTGCTGGGCAGGCACACACTGGTATTTTCATAGCCCCATGAAGACCAACTCCTACTCTATGCTTTTACAGGGAAGCTGCTTTGCTTCTGTCTTGGATGCATTATCATCATATCCAGAAGGATGCACAGAGCAAAAAGGGACCTTGTAACCTCTTGGTGCAGAGAAACAGCACAAGGAGGGGCAGGAGAGCCTTCAGTGAGGATCCAAAACAGCTCAGAGCTGGGGAAAAATCCCACTAGGAAGTTTTCAGCCAGTTCCCAACTCCATCGATCATCTCCTGTGTGCTCACTCTCTCTGCTGTAAGTTGACTCTCAAGGACCCTTTAAATGGCCTGAGCCCTCCACAGACGATACCTGAAAGGCTTCAAATCCATCGGCAATCACGCCACTAAAGCCTAATGGGTTTTTCAGCCATCAGAGTGAGATCTGTGGAAGATGCTTGGATGGAGCCTTTCGTGATGGTGTAAAAGCAGAGGAGCTCAGCCTGCCCACACTGATCAGTGCTGCTCTTCCATCGAAGCCTCAGGGCCCACCTCAGCCCCCTGCACCAGATTTAACCACTTCTGTTTGATCTTATACCACACAACACAGAGACTGGGGTGATGGATACAGACCACAGCAACCTCTCCAGCAGCACTGGTCACATCACTGGCTGGTTTGTAGCAACACTGAATTTTGGAGGAGAAGCCCCCATCTGTAGCTTGTACCTTCTGGGTGTCCCAGGCTGGGCAGACATTCCCAAAACGTGAGGGTAATGACGTTCCCTCCTTTCCCCACCCGAAACCACTCCGCTGTCTTCTGCTCTGTGATCAAACTCCTGCTGCCTTTGATAGGATTTAGATGAGGTGTTTCTTCCGCAGGCTCCTACATTAAAGTGCCTACGTATCTTTAAGCACATGAGGAGGAGAGCCTTGAGCACTGCAATTCACCCGAATCATCATGACTCCTTTTATTTTTTATTTTTACATTAAATGTTTTTCTTTATGAAAGAAATAAAAGAACTATAACAATCACAATGAAATAAGAAAGTGAATGCCTAGAGGTAACTACAATATAAAATCATATTCATCATATCATAATATTTTACATTTGCTCGTTGTTTTATGTGGATTAAAAAAACCCCTCAACATGCATCTAACAACAGCAAGAAAAGTTGCAGGAAAGGAAGGAAAAAAGCAATGTGCCGGGGACATTGAGGTGATCTCTGGCTTGCAAGCGAGTCACTATTGCATCTGAATGTGGTTCAGAGTTTTGCACCAAATGAATGACTCCATGTGCCCTTGCCCCGCTCCTCAGCCAGGACCACTTGTGCAAACAAGCCTGCTCTGCCTCGAATCCTGTGTTCAGTTTTGGACCCCTCACTCCCAGAAGGACATTGAGGGGCTGGAGCGTGGCCAGAGAAGGGCAATGGAGCTGGGGAGGGGACTGGAGCATCCGAATGATGGGGAGCGGCTGAGGGAGCTGGGGGGTTCAACTGGAGAAGAGGAGGTGAGGGGAGACCTTATCCCCTCTGCAGCTCCTGAAAGGAGGGGGTAGTGAAAGGGGGTGGGTCTCTTCTCCCCAGGAACAAGTGATGGGATGAGAGGAAATGGCCTCAAGTTGTGCCAGGAGAGGGTTAGATTGGATATGGGGGGAAATTTCTTGACTGCAAGAGTGGTCAGGCACTGTCAGGGGCTGCCCAGGGGAGTGGTGGAGTCCCCATCCCTGGAGGGGTTCAAGAAGCGCCTGGATGTGGCACTTGGGGACATGGTTTAATGGCCATGGTGGTGAAAGAGTTCAGACCAAGATTAAATGCCTTCCTGGAAGCTGTCATTTAATAAACTGTGCTGGATGAGGTGCAGTGGTGGAGAGCCTGGGGTGCATTAACCAACCTCTTATAAAGACAGCCCAGGTGCTCAAATGGCCTGAACTGCTCTGGATGCAGGAGCACTCACAGTGGAACACGGTGTTTGCTGCCCTCCACACAGCTCCTAAGGTGGCTTCTCCCAAAAGAACAGCTAAAATACCAACTTCTGCGTGGGATTTGTGAGCGGCAAGGGCTTTTTGTGCCTTTTTTTTTTCTTCTCGAAAGGAAGGGAATAACTAAAGCAGCTCTTTGTCCTGAGCTGTGACAGAGCCCAGGGAGGCAGTTTGGGTGTTTGAAAGACAACACAGTCACTCTGAGTTCAAGAAAGCAAATTACACCAACTGCAGGTTCTGCGTCTTCTCCTGCATAAAATCCAACATGACATTTACTACCCATCTTACAATGCTTTTAAATATATTTCCAGATGTTTCCGAAGAACACTTTGAATTATCCATATGCCATTTTTCACATGTGACATAAAGGCAGAGCACTATTTTTATTTTCCGTAGGGCAAGTCAGAAAATCGCTTTGTGGGTTTCATTTGCTGGAAATGAGTCTGTGTGGCGAAAAATCTGCTGCACTTTGATACCATTGTGCAACCTCTATAGCTGAAGCTTTTGCCATGACAGTTTGCAAACATGGTGCTGGCCTTAATTAATCATTAGAGCTTCCCCGCTGTGCAAGCATGCCTATAAACCTGCAACATGAGCTGCAACCTCGAACGGGTTAAACGACCTCCCAGTGCCCCCAGTGAGGTCTGAGCAGAATGAAACACCCACATGGGACAGGCTGTGCTTTCCTCCATCCCACAGACTCAGACTTGTCAGAGAATGACAACATTTCCCTTCTCCTTCATCCTTCTCCTTCATCCTTCTCCTTCATCCTTCTCCTTCCCTTCCCTTCCCTTCCCTTCCCTTCCCTTCCCTTCCCTTCCCATCCTTCCCCCCTCAGTATTTACCATCAGACACTTTCCATCCCCACCCACACCGCACTCCGCTCTGTCTTACCCCTCCTTTGGCACCAGGCTTGGTTTCCCTGTTTTTCATTTGCATCCCATGCTGATCAAGCGCTGTCCCTGGAGCCTTCCCCTGGCTGTTGGAGGTAGTGGGATGGCTGCTGCAGGTGGCCCAGTCCCTGCCCAGGTGTGGGGACAGAGCCGCACCAGAGGGGACAGAGCAGGGTCCCGTTCCCCCATGCAGGGGCTTGTAGTCCCCAGGAAGGGATGGTGCTGCCCGCAGGCCCCTGTGCTGCAGCACGGCCCCAGGTGCCTCCTCCAGCCCTGCTGCTGTGGCTGCAGCTTCCCAGCAGAGCTGATTCATCTCTTCCCACATTCCCTGGTCCCCGTCTGAGGCTCTGCGAGTCCTGAGATTCCTAAAGAAACCACAAACCCTGCTCTTCCATCAGCCTCACATCAGTAAATTCAGATATCTCGACCTGTTTGCTTTGTTTAGCTCCACATTACTCTACAAAATAAGACAAATATTTCCCCGAGACCTCATCCTTCTGATCAATTCACTGCAGACCAGGACCTCATATAGTTCTCCTGTTCAGCGCTTATTGCTAAGAGACTTGGTTGGAGTGACTCTTTGCTGAAAGCATCTTTAGCACAGCTCTGTTTCCTTTTTTATTACAAAACTACGAAGATGAGGTTTCATTACCTGCATGTTCAAAATGCAGTGAAACATTTACCTAAAACAACCAGGGTGCTCCGAGGGAATGGCACTGACACACAGCACAAACAGGCTCTGCTCCGTTTGCTGCCTCCTTTAACTCACTGGTACCTGCAGAGTTCCCTCCCTTGCACTTCCTTGGGATAATTAACACAGCAATTTTACCATTCTTAAGGACAGGAAGAATGTTCTGGAAGAAAGGAGGGGTATTTGGGTTTGATATCTGGCTGCAGTTCTGTGCTGCACACCAGTGAAAGCATGGTGTCCCTGAGCATCCCTTTGTGGCCATGCTGATGGAGGTCCTGTTCTCAGAGGATTTTGGCTTCTTCCCTGCCTTGCAAACTTGCAGCGGGGTTTTGTGACTTTATTTTAAACATGCAAATTGCTTCTGGTGCTCTCTACCCTGTGAAAACAAGCATGCTTAAGCTGCTGAGCCTCCCAGGTCATGTCCATAGCTTATAAATGCTGGGGACCTTTAGGAAATGCAGTTTTCCCCCATGGCATCTCCTGCTGATGGCTCTGCCCTGACTTTCACCTGCCCTTGTCTCCCTGCCTGGCTCGGACCTTGCTGAACCAATGTGGGAAAAGCAGCACAGCCTCTCCGTGCAGGTTTGCAGCTCTCCAAATCCGGGTGATGCAGCAGAAGGACCCAGGATCCTCACTGAGGGCAAAGCTGGGAACATCAGATTTCAGTCGTGCCCTTGTCTGCCTTGTGTGTGACAGGGACCATGCAGGGCTGAGCTTTGTGGCTATTTCTTGGTCTCCAAGGTCAAACATTGTTTTACCCAAAGCCTCCCCTTGTCCTCGGGTCCCTGGGGACATCTTTTTTACCACATTTTGTACCTCATGCATCACACAGGACCCTGGATGGGGCTGTGGAGTATTCGTGCCACATAGTTCAAAAGAAAAACCCACACAGAGCAACCCCAATTCCTACATTTGAGTTGAGGGTGGGAAAAATTGCTCTTCCTGGTTTCAGTTTGCTTTTATTTCATTCAAATTAACTCAGTGCCCACACTTTTCTCAAAGCAAATCTAATAAGAATGTACCCTCAGCAAGTTTGCAGATGACA
>NW_010206257.1:0-1359 GCF_000695765.1 Mesitornis unicolor | reverse complement strand
CAGCTGCAGATTAAAGCTTGTTTGAGTTCATGATCTGTGTGCATGTAGCCATTTTGGTGCGACTCTGTGACACAAGGCTTTCAGCACTAGCACTTGCAATCCGAAAGCTCTGACAGCAGCGGATTCAGCTGAGACTCTCCGGGCCACACTGTGCTTTGCTTCAGGTAGAGGAACCGTGGTGGTGGTGAGGCTGGCATGTCCTCCTGGCCAGGCTCCTGGCACCACAGTATTGAGTCAGGAGTCTCTGAAAGCTTTCGTTTAGCTCCAGGTGAAGGTTTTGGCACTTTCCTGTAGAAAGCACTCGTGTGACACAGGGCTCTGAGGACTTTGATTCCCCTGGCTCTTAGCAAGCCCCATAACAGGCCGGAGATGTAGAAACCTTGGTCCCAGCCAGGAAGCAGCCAGGGTCTGTTGGGTGCTCTGCCAGTGCACTGGTGAAGGTTTGTTGAATCACTGGCACTTCTGCAGAATATTTCAACTTTGAAAAATTGTCATTTTCAATTTAGTCAGAAAATTCTCCAACAGTTCTGTTTATGAATGTCTTGCAAGTATATTTGGTTTCTTTTGGTATATAATTCAAATGAAGGTTTTGTTGAATAATTTTACTTATTGAAAGGAAAGATAAGTTAAGTGCTTTTGACTTTCACTTCATTACCATAGTCCTGAATGTGCACATCTGCTGAAGGAATGCCTAACATTAAATTTTCATCTACCCTTATTAACACCAACTTGGATCAATTGCTGTCTTAACAGGAATGTTGACTTAATACATCAGAAAAAATTAAGTTGCTGATTCTTTCTGATTAAAGTAGCCTTATTTGATTTTTTTTTAATCCTTGTTTTAGTGACTTACTAAAAAAAGGAATAAATACAAAAGAAACAGCAGGAACACTACGGATGTTTTTAACTCAAGAGGTATCAAGCCTATAACTTGGTTACTCAGAAATACACAGAAAATAAATCCAGAGAAGATTAAAGAAGACCCAGAGGAAGAGAGAGAATATTGTTTGCACTAATATGTTGGCAGAGTATTGAATAACATTAGCTTTGTATCACAATAAACATATTTTTAAACTTAGATCTAAGATCTTAGTTTGTACAGCCTCTCATCTACTGTGTGCTTTGCAACAAATTCTTGAGTAGCTCACTGTGAATGTGTGTGATCTGTAAATCACTCTCAAGTACCCTCTGTGCAAGTTTGTACTCTTTTATCTTAGTTTCTGAAATGAAGCACTTTCAATTATTTGAACATTCATATCTCAGTATGGAATTTAAAATATGAATGACTTTTAAATTCTTTAGTCTGATGTCTGTATCATACTTCAGAGTTGATCACAGAATCACAGAATCACAGAATCA
>NW_010206256.1:0-4795 GCF_000695765.1 Mesitornis unicolor | reverse complement strand
ACGAATATTGACCTCAAGGAAAAAAAATACCAATGCAAACACCCACGTCCTTAGAGATAAAAAAAAATGCTTTGAATTTACATAATACCCTCAAATTATATCAGAGCACTGCAAATTAATCAAAACTCAGTCAGAACAGAGAGATTACTATGTCCAAGATCAAACAGAGAAATAGAGGTAAAAATGGGAAAACTTAACTTTCCTGTAAGCCGGCATTTCTTCAGTGTTTTAAAAATCACAGTCAATTATTTGTGAACTAAGTCAAATTGCTATTTTCAGCTATCTAAAACACTGTGTAATATAACAAATTTTAAATAACAGTATAATTTCATGAAATTTCATTGATTTTTTTTCCAGAATTCTCAAGAAATGCGTCAAATCTTTTGAAAACTAAAGTTATAGGTACTTATTAACTGTTACAGGTACTTAGTTACTTATTAACCTGTTGTATTAGAAAAAAAATGAAATATATACTAATACTAGGAAAAAATGTTGTATTATCTAAATGGAGGACTACACATAAAGAAGTTCTGCTCCTTCACAACCAATTTCTGAGCAGTTCACGTCACCGACTGCCACAAAAGGCCTCTCCTGAGGTTACACACCTTGTTCTGGAGCTCTTCATGATCCCTCTGGTATTTTGTGATCAGTTCCTGCTGTTTCTGCCTTTCCATGTCGAGCTCTGCTCTTGCTTCCTCCTCGACTTTAAGGATTGCTTCTTTGTATCGTGCCTCACCTTTTGCCAGAGCGATCTCCATCTGAAAACAAGAAGTTTTTAACGAAAATTAAAATTTCAATATTCTTCCCATTCCCTATCGCCATACCAAAGTAATGGGAAATTTGGCAGACTGAGATTTTGAGCACTGAGCAAACACATCTGAATGGTCATACGCATTGGAGCCCAGCGAGGGAAAGTTCCCACTTCCCATGGTGGCTTAAGTGGTGCTGGATGCCCAAATTTAGGCAGTTGAACGTCACATTAAATCACTGTGAAAACACTAAATTACAAAATCCTTAGCCATTTTTTAAAATAGATTATTATTTTGCTGGAAGCTTTTGCTTTGGAGCAAAATTTTTTGCTTTTGCTCAGCTCATTATTATTTTCAAATGCAGCAAAATCATAGATTTCACAGTAAACAACAGCTACTATGCTAAAAATAAATTGTAAGCTCAGTATTAAATATAAAGATTTTAACTCTATGTTATAAAATCTTTTATTATTATTATTTGTGCTCTTATTTATTTATTGCTCAGGGAAGAGCAATTTACCACATCAAATGTTTGTCTGTCTGCAGAGACCATGTTCAGACCCATTTTGTCATGGCTTCCCCCTCCCCTAAACCTCTGCACAAAAAGAGTTGCAAATTCTAGGGAAAATAACCCAGTCCTTAAGGCACCCCACACATTTAATATTCTAAATTCTAATTGGAAAATTCAGCCATCACTTCTTGAATATAAACACCTGAATTTTAGGGGAAATACTGAAGGCTGTATTTTGAAAAATGTATTTCCTAAACTGTTAATGCAATGTTACAGTGCTGCAGCTTGAGTTCTAATGGACTTAATGGTAGCACACTGAAAGAATATGAAAGGGACATTAAACATGTCCCACACTGGCCTAATTACTTATTTATAAAATAATTTAATAATTTATAAAATTATTAAAAGCAGAAAAGCCTGGAATGAGCTCAATGACAATTATCTACTTTCATACACTAATTATGAGCAAAAGTAGAACAAATCCCCCAACGCTTCTGGGGGAAAAGATAAACTGGAAATATTTTCATTATTTTAAAAATCAAAATATTGATGCCAAATTCTGGGCATGGAATAGGCACAGATTCTCCCATTAAGGTTTAGCTTAAAATGGGTACATTTGTAAGGTGGTCAAAGCAGACTATTGTTGTTATTATTATTGTTGTAGATATAGGTATATCTTCTACATTATTAGATACGAGAGTCAGGATTCTAATCATAGAAGAACAAATTTATTAACTGTACATGTTACTATGTAAGCAGATCATATATTGGAGGCTACTTGATTACAAAGACTAAAACAATAAAAGCAGTATAAAAACCTGAGCCCATTTCGAAGTTTACAGAAGCATTTTGCACATTTAACACTTGAAACCAATGAAGCTGATAAGCAGAACAGGAAATAAAATGCCAGTTGATTTTCAAGGAAAGCAAAATGGGTGCTAATTGCTTTAAAACCACTACCATGCCCCTCATTAATATTTTTTAAAGCCATAAAACAATGTTTACATTAGTCTTTAAATGTTTTGTAAAAGATACTTGGTTTTTGTTCCATTAAAACAATTTATCTCTATTTTAAATAGAAAACTGGAACGCTCATACTGATGCAGTGGCACAGTGACCCGAGCAAAAGATAACTTTGCCGCTTTGTCACAGTTTGGATTCTTTTGTCTGATGAGACCATTTTTGGGGCATTTGCCGTTGGCAGCATTTTCAGGGCTGTGATAGCAGAGCTTTAATTGCTCTCTCGCAGGAGCAGCCTTGATCTGTGTTTAATGCCAGGCTGAATATCATGCTGTGATTATGCAGCAGCGCGACCTCCGCCTAAAATTATATCCTGCGGCAGAGAGTGTAAGAGGTTTTAAAAGAAATGTAACTGAGCTTAATTGCTAGGAGTCCAAAATCTTCCTGGGACTAAATAAAGCCTTCAGACATTTATCACTTATATTTAGTTTGGGGGTTTTTTTGTGCTCGTGAAAAGGTTGCAGATTAAACCAAAGTTTCCACGCTCAGCATTGTTTATGAGAAACAACTTCCCAAATCCCAGTGGGAAAGACTGGAGTCAGAGCCTCCAGCTCAGAACCTCACAGCCTGGCCAGGGCAGGTGACAGTTGGACTCCATGGTCTCCAAAGTCTTCTCTAACCAAATGAGTCTATGAGCTATGACCCAAAACTCCAAAAAAAGCAATCTGGCCCGCAAAAGCCAAAGGCTCTGATTGCCGAGATCGAAAAGAAATGTACCTTAATGGGAGTTTCCGCTCATGGAACAGACCTGAGCAATGGGGACATCATTGACAGGGCCATGGCAAGATGCCCTGCCCTGCATCTGAGCTATTTTCATGATGTTGCAACCCACATGCATGGACCAGACTTCATCTCTTTCCCACTCTCTGGTCCCCAACCAAGCCAGTTACTCCCCAAATTTGGGGTGTCCTTCTGGCTGTATTTTAACTGTCCTTCCCGTCCATAGCCTTTACTTAATTTCTTGCACAGTAAATTGCACTGAAGTCTTTGTTTCCATCTGATGTGAAGGGAAGGTGAGGCATTTGGGGGTGTCATTTGTCTCTCCGTACATGTGGGAACTTAATCTGACACCAGCAAGAACTATGGGTTCATATCAAAACGACGAATTCCATAGACTCAGAGTGGTTTGGGTGAGAAGAGACCTCAAAGTCCTCCCAGTCCAACCCCTGCCCTGAGGGGACACCTCCCACCAGCCCAGGCTGCTCAAAGCCCCGTTCAACCTTGAGAACTTCCAGGGAGGGGACACCCACAGCTTCTCTGGGCAACTTCTTCATGTTCACAGAGGACTTGGAAAGGATAAAACTCATGTTACCTCTTCATTGGCTACTGCCACAAAAGTGACAGAACAGTCTCAGGGGTGGCATGGACACGTCCCCTGCACTCAATACTGCCCTAAGTATCCAGCAGGATACACCTCTCGCTTTCCTCCTCAGCCAACAACTCCCCTGCCTTTTGCTATTCAACAACTCCTGACAGCTCCAGAAACACTGTGCTACAACAGCTTGTTGTTTAGCTCTGCTTTGGTTTGCAAATACCCATCTTCTGAGGAAAGGACATTTTTGCTCTTCTGCTTATTATTTATTTTGGCAATTTGTTTTACAAATAGCAATCTGCAGGTTCAGTTTACCCAACCTGCAAGCAGGAAGGCTCTGCGTTCTCTCCATCTCGTCAACAGTGTTTTTGCTGGAAAACTACTTCAATATTCAATATCTGCTTTCCTATGCTTCTCTGCCGGGTGCGTCAGAAAACAAATCCAGGCGTGGATGTGCTCCCCCATGCAGAATTGTGCTTCAGGGCTTATGACCGGGACCACTGCACACAGAGCAAGGTGGGCTCAGAATCTTCACCTCGGAGAGCACGGAGCTTGGAAGATCAGCAGTGGAGAGGGCTCAGTCCTGCTCCTCACAGCCTGGCTTTCAGGGTCTTCAGTCCTAACACGGGCACTTTGCAAATACCCTGAAACCCCCTGGATAAAACCTGAACATCTGCCGAGGCTGTAGACAATCATCCTAAAAACCTTCTGCATCCAGGTGCATCCTGTGTAGAGTTCCACACTAAAACCTCGTGTACAAAGCCTACTGCTGACACATTTGCACATGAGGAGGTGGGTATCAAGATTGCTGCTCTCATTCGTGACAGCAGTTTTACAACTGGCAAAAATAAAGGAGAAAAGGAAAGGGTGCCAACCACACACCCAGCATTACCTTCTCCCTCCAGGTATCTTCACTCCGCGTCTTCTGCCTCAACGTTCCCTGCAGCTGCTCTGTTCTGTTCTGATGAGAAATCAGCATTAACTCCCTAGAAACCACAAAAACTCACATGTCAATACACACTCGGTCCACCTTGGTGCTATGCCATGTTCTGGCTATTCAGTCCTTTGTGGTAAAAGCTCATCTTTTCCTCCATTATGCATTTCAAGTTTTAAAGAAAACACTAGAGTATTTAATACTCTATTAAATAATATATTATTTATTAATAACTATTATATTAATATTAATATATTAATATTATTATC
>NW_010206255.1:0-15717 GCF_000695765.1 Mesitornis unicolor | reverse complement strand
AACATTCTGTGATTCTGTGATTCTGTGTTCCCATCGGGACCCATGGGTTTATGGATGTCCAGATTGCTTAATTGCTCTCTAACCCAGTCCTCATCAACCGAGGCGAACTCCTCCATTGTCCTGGCTTCCTCTGGGACCTCAGGGGCACAGAGCTCCTCAGGACAGCCTCTGGCAGAGTAGACAGAAACAAAGAAGGCATTCAGTAACTCTGCCTTCTCTGTATCTTCTGTCACTGGGTCACCCACTCCATTCATCAGTGGGCCTACATTGTCTCTGGTGTTAGTTTTATCTGCTATGTATTTGAAAAAGCTCTATGTATGTGTGTATTTGAAAAAGTTTCCTATGTATTTAGGTAGTAGTATTTGTAACTGAGATTACCTTGTTAAATAAAAAGAAGCCATGGTTACCTCATAACACTCGAAAAAGAAACAACTAGCCAAAAACTGGTAGCTGTCATCTGTTGCAGCACTTGGGTTTATAACTGGAAAAGGCAGAATTTTCATTTGCATCTTCTGTCATCTTTTACCTTATTGTATTAACAGTTGTGTTAGGTTTCATACATTAATTCTTTGAAATAAATTTCTCTTATGAGATTTGTGGATATTCCTATTTTTGGGTGATGAGGTGTTGGTGATCAAAATATTGGGTTTTCTTTCCTCTTAATGAACAGTGTAAACTTTTTTATCTTAAAGACTTCAAAGTATCTGACATAGTTTATAACACATTGTCTCAGTCATCATTAAACTAAAGACTTTATGTCCAATATGGCCCAAGATGGTAAAGCTGCAGGAGTCAACTACACCCAATATGACCAATCATGAATTCTTAAAATTTAAATTTATTGTAACAGGCTGTATATCCTGTTTATCAATAGAAATGTTCAGTCCTGTTGTGATCCCACTGAATTTCAAATTGGAATCCTCACTGACTCTGGTGTCTCATACCCTCCTGCAGCAACAAATTCCAATGGCAAAGGTGTGCATAAGAGGAGATGTCCTGGTTCACACCAAAAGTTGGCATAGCCCAACAGATGCTCAGAGTTGAGTAGCAACACAGAAATATATATTAATAATAAGACTTAAACTCCAACTATATTCAGTTGCAGTACTTGTTCAGTCAAGTGTGGTTTTTATGTATTTAGTAACTGCCAGAGGATTCCTCTATCATGCCTTGTATCAGTCTTCCTTTAGACAAATGTGAATTTTGACATTCATAGCACTAGCACCCACCATCTATCATTCTCTCCCTTTTCCTTTTTCTGAACCTAGCTTGTATTCAATTAAATTGATGCTCTTCAATTGTCATACTGAAAGACATAGGAAACAAGAATTTTTTCTTTTTAAGAAAAAGTATGTCCTTTGGGCAGTTTTAAATATAGTACCTGCTAACTTTATTGAAAGTTTCCTTGTTGCTGGAGAGGCAGGACAGAAGTCACTGCTTTTCTTTCTCTTGAACATGCACTATTTGCTATATTTTATTATGTTTTGCTTTTTCTACCATTTTTTCTGAAGAAAGCATATTCTTTCTGATTTGCTTTCTGTCTGCATTTTTCCATGCCTTTTCCTTGGGGAAACGGCACCAAGCTGTGCCAAGGGAGGTTCAGGTTAGAGAAAAGGAGGAAGTTCTTTACTGAGAGGGTTGTCAGAGGCTGGAACAGGCTGCCCAGGGAGGTGGTGCAGTCACCATCCCTGGATGTATTTAAAGAGCGGGTAGACGAGGTACTTAAGGATATGGTTTAGGGGGTAGACAGGAATGGTTGGACGTGATGATCTCGGAGGTCTTTTCCAACTGAGCGATTCTGTGATTCTGTGTGTGACTATTCATGCTTCTCATCTCAAGAGCATTTCTAATTCTGGAGAAAAGACATTATTAAGATAAGATGTGAAATGAGGCACAGAAACTTGCAAAGCTGAAAAGTGAGAGATTATTACAACTAAAAATGCAATGTTTTACTGAAACAAAATTTAACACACTGAGTTTTCAAAATCCAAAAGCTATGATAGATTGTATATTTCAAAAGTATAAACATTTCTGATATAGTTTCATAGATATATTATCATTATTCTTTTTAGTTTATTGTTCTTTTGCTGAACAAAGAAATTGTCCATTGAATTTTAGACATTTTAACCTAGTTGGATTTCAGAAAGGAGCTGATTTATATTCTGGACTTCTTGTCAACTTGAAGATCAGGTGCTGGAGCAGATTTTCTTCCACGGTTTTTATAAGTGACAGTTTCACTGCTCTGTGTGACTTAAAAACCGTGGAAGGTTATGCCAGGAAAGGGGTAGTGTGCCAGCATGAATACATGGTAGAGTTATGGTTGATAGCCAATGTGGTCTTACATTCATTATCTGTTGAATGAATTCCAAAAGCTCCCTTTGACCTACTGAGATTTTCCCCAGGAAAGGAATAACACCCAAGAGACACCCTCTGATTATTAAAACTTTGATTCAAAACAGAGTTCTTTATCTCTCTGTGACATTAACTACTCCAGCTACCAATCCTTGCCTGACACTGAAAGCTAGAAAACTACTGCTTTTCCAACTCTTACAAATCCGGTAAAGAATCCTGTGACTGCAATTATATGTAATCACCAGTCTCCAAGCGCCGACAAAAAATTAAATATTGAACACTGACTTTTTGTTCATTAAATGATAAGGTAATTAAGAATAAGTAGTCTAGCTAAAGTAAATCGTATCTTCCACTAACAGTGATTGCAGTAGTCAGAGATTTATCTAGCATTTGCTGCAGAAAGCACTAATAAAGACCTATTTTTCTAGTAAAGAGAGTTTCATTTTTTTAAAAAGAAATTAGAATTAGATATAATATTTCATACTAATAAAAGCTGCCTGATGATTTCTAGAACTAAACAAGAGCATTGACAACATGGCTTAATAACTTCAATATAAATATACTTCATATCCACTTCTAGGAAGGTTAAAGTACATAGTAGCATATTTATGGCAAAAGATTTATGGGGCTGTTTCAGCTTCCAAGATCTGAAATGTTAAAGCTATACTTTCTTGTTGCTGGAAAAACAAAACAAAACAAAACAAAACAAAACAAAACAAAACAAAACAAAACAAAACAAACCCAACAAAAAAAATCAAAAAACCCACAAAAAACCCACAAAAAAAACCAAAACCAAAAAAACCAACCCACAAACAAACAAAAAAAACAACGACCAAAACATAAAATGTATCTCCTAACTTTGAAGGAGATTTATCCAAGTAACTTTGGTTATGCCCACACAGCAGTCACTTTGCTTGGGCCAGCCCCAGAAGGAAAGCAACAGGAGAGAAGGCTCCTTGAAGAGATCTTGTGAGTCCATAGAGTGGCTGGAAAACAATCTTAAAAGCACAGAGGAGTAAAGTTAAAGGCCTCAAATGAAAACTAAGTACAAAGGGTCATTTGAAAGAACCAACCAAGGAATAATTATTGTAATGAAGCAGGAAGGAGAGACAAGAACAATTCTTTTTTTAGATAGATATTTACCACCCACACTCAGAGTATTTAAATTCTCAGGAAAAAAAAGGCAACATGCAGAGTAGAGGAACATAGATTCAAACCACATCTATTTTAGAAATGTGCTAACACGAACTTCATTTCTTTCCCACCACCCGTAGTTCTCCAGACCTTCCAGGGCAAATTTCTGGGATCTTCTGACAACAAAAAAGATGAGGTAGCCACTCCCAGCAAGCGTGCATAGGGCGAAGAAGTTAGCAAGCACCCTCAGGAACCGAGTCAAGTGAATATTTTCCTCTTTTCGGCTCTCCTGTTCCTCCACAATAGCTTCCTGCACTTGTTAGAAAGAAAAGAATATTATGAATGCTTTAAAGATCAAGTCTCCGCATTGCTTCCTCAGTTGTTAGAAGTATCTTAAATAAATGATGAAGATGTGAATGAATGCCTTGGCCAAAGTCCAACTAGAACTCAATCTGACTGTGTCTGTAAAAGACAATTAAAAATGCTTCTATAAATGCACTAATAACAAAAAGAGCAGTAGGGAGAAGTTTCCTCCTTTATTGGATGAAAATTCAAATTTCCTTTACATGGTAGGATATATCCCCTTGATTGTTTTCATCTTGCATCCTGCCTCAGATTCCTCACACAACAACTCTTGAAATCAACATGCACTATAAACTGAAAAGAGGCCTAAGAATAACTTGTATTGCCTTGCAAATTGGGCTATATTTCATAATTAATTTGAAAATAAAAACTTTATATTCTGCAAGCTTTTTTTCTTACTGAAAAGCAAGTATTCAATCAAAATTCTGAGGCTAATTCTTCTGACATGATGAATAGCCCTTTACAGACAACCCTATTTCTTTATCTTATGTTATCTCTTCAGTGTGGCAAGAGATGATAATGTGAGGCTGGCAAAATAACAGCAGCATTTGAAAAAACAGTTTTTCAAACAAGCACCATAGAAACAGAAAGGCATCAGAGATGAGAGAAGGGAAAATATTATTTTTGTAATAGAGTCATTTTTCTAAAACTAGTCCTGCAAAGGACACAAAAAGATGCCATTAATGCTTTTTATTCAACAATTAAAAAAAAAATCAAATTAAGATGGCAGGGCACAAAGACTGAGACACAGAATGGAGTAGAGGTGCCCAATTCTAATTTAAGCTTCTAGGCCCCAGGCACAGATAATACTTGACCTTAGTTCTATCTGATTCATACCAGTGTGAAAGATAAATCAGATTACCTTCCCTTAGTGACCTCTATTTTACCTTAAAACTTGTTGTGATGGAAGCAAACTTATTATCTGCCGTCTCAGGATTGCCAATCAGGTAGTCCCAGCTTGTGAACATTTTCCAGCTGAAATTGAAACTGGTATCATCCCCACCACCATCATCATTTGCATTCCTTGCCATTCTATAAAAGCCAGAAAGACGGGGGAAGACCTTGTGAGAACTAGTTCTGCCATATGACCGTGATTTTAAAACAGTTCCTCATTTCTAACATTGTTCTGAAAAACTATATTATTATTGCAGTCTGTTATACAATATCTGGAAAGTTCAGTCTGAAACAAGAGAGAAGGATGAGGATTTTCATATTTAGACTATTTATGAGCTCACAACACACATTTTGATGAGAAATAATGAATTTATTTCATTAACACCTCAGAGAAACTCTGCTGTATTAAGAAACTCAATATAACGATATCAAGAAGATCTCAAACAGAAAGCTGCAGAGCGCCCTGAATTGGAACAGCTTTGATGAGAGACACCACAAAATAAATTAAAAAAAATCTAAAACAACAAGCCAGAGCAAAAACTGGTTATACCATACAGAAGTATCACTAATACAGCTATATTCACTTTCATCTCCTTTGAACTTATAAACAAGATTTATAACAGTATAAACAAACATCAAATTATTTCCTGAGTGATTTGACTTAGTCTTGACTACTAACTTCTGTATTTCAAAGCGTTGTCATTCATGTAATAATAGTGGTCTTGCTTCTGCACGCTTTATTACTAAATTCAAACCATTAGGTATAAGGATGGAATATTTGTAAGGTACAAACAATTTAGCATTCAGAATTATATTGATTTCTTGGTCAGGAAAAAGCTACACATATTTTAAAGCTCACTAATACAGCAGAGTTATGTTATTAACTTCAATACATTATACATACTACACTTTTAACAGTCCAGTGAAATACATACTCTCAAATTTAGGAAGAGAACAGTAAGTAAACAATACAGAAAATCATTCTGTGCTGTCATAAACCAATAAAAAGGCTGGGGTGGGGGTGGGGGTGTGTTTGTTTTTACAGCTCATGTACAGAAGGGACAGAGATTATGAAGGGTTCTGGGTAGGATCAGCCCTTCTGCTGGTTTCTAGGCTAAAATAATTCCTACTCGTTACTCCTCTATTCCTAATGAAATAGTGAACAGTCTTGTGCTTGGGAATATTACTTCTTTGAGATAAAAAATGTTTCGATTTTGTGTTATGCACTGGAAGAGCTCCAGAGAGAATAAATACTTCCCTTAAATAGAATAATAGTGCTTATAATCTTCACTATCACTATCACATAGACATTCACTTTCCTAGATCTCAATCAACAGCAAAGAAATGGTAGCAGCTCCTGTTAGACTGGTTTTAGTTCCTGTGCCCACGGTGTTGTTTTCAGGAGAAACAGCAAAGAGCAGAAGGCTGCAAGAACTGCTCATAAGATTACCTAGATATTCATTAGTATTAGTGTCACAAGGCCAAATGGGAAGTTAACAACATACTCGTTTCACAAGTTTGGGCCATGGCAATTTTCTGCTAGAAGGTTGGGGTTTTTTTGTATGGGTGACAGTCATTGAAATACTATTGTCTGAGACTTTTCTAATTTTCACAGCTACGTTAAAAAAAAAAAGATTTAAAACTACATTTTTGAGCTAAAACAATTACTTTTCTATTGTAGTTGTTTGTTCCTTCTCCAAAAATACATATACTTAACTGAAGACACTTTTTTCCTTCTGTAATACTTCTTGCTCTATGTAGGAAACCATGTAATATTTGTAAAACAGAACATGAATTAATCCATTGCTCATGCAAGTGAAAAATACTGGCTTAAGCACAAAACAACGGATATAGATTAACTTTGGCTTTCCCTATATTCACAAATGTCCTTGAATCTTGACCTGCAATGTTCTGATTTTTTTGACCTATCCTTTGACCATCTTTTAAAGCTACCACTATACCTAACTGTATTATTGTGGCAGTTGGTCTTCTTGCTTCAATCAAGAGTATTGAAGATTATATTTATAAGTGACCTATCTCCTTAGAAACTATAAGAATTATCACAGCTTATTCCAATAGTGAATTTGGCTATAAAATAGCATTTTTATTTCATTTAAATCCAGATCCCAATACAAAATTTGAGTCCACAATTTGAGACCCAAAAGGCTAATATATCATCAATCATACTGCCCAGGCCCTGTTGCATTTACCTCTATAGTTCTTACAGTTTTAACGTTCTATTAAGTACATTTAACATTATATTAAGCATAGTTATCACACAGGTGGAGATTATTTTGTATTCCACAGGACATTAGCCCTTACCATGACCAGCATTAATTCTACACCACTGTCCAAATGTGACCTAACCACTGTAGTCTTGCTGAATCATTTTCTGCTGACTGTTACACACAGAATTATTTGCCATATCTTTCTCTTTTCCCTTGTCTTCTTCCTTCTTAAGAGATTTACCTCACATAAGTTATCATTAAAAGCAGAACAATTAAATTCCCTGGTTGTTAGCTAACATTATGCTAGATGCAGAGTATTATATAAAGATAGACTGACAGTCTGTTCCTTGCTTTATATATTCATTTTTCACTTTGAAGTTACAGGAGGGAAGATTTAAGTTATTTCAGTAAAGATTTTTTCCTACTTCCAGAATACTGCAACACAACTGCTGGAGCAGAACAACAGATAAATAAATGCAGGCTGAAAAATTCTAACATGACTTTGACATTGCACTTGATCTTGTACCTTCCCACCCTTACAATTATCAGTTTTAGGGAAAAAAAAATAGTCTCAGTGGTCAACAATGGAATTATCTGCCTTTCTGAACATATTTTATTCCAAAGCCAAGGAGAACTTACGTTCGAATGACAATCATAAAGCTGTAGCCAATAGTCCCAACTCCCACAAGGAAATATGAAAGAGGCATCCTGAACTTTAACCATCCAATTGTCCTCTGGTTATTGTAATAACCATAAAACAGTACAGAATACTGTGCAAAGCCCTGAAAAGTCAGCAAAAATTATAATGTCACATTTGTTAAATATGCACATAATTAGAAATTGTACCAATAGTACTGTACTACACCATCCATTTGAATGAATTCAAAACAGTTGTATGCATCACTATAAGAAATCTCACAAAATGGAAAGTCTCTTATTTAGAAAGACTTAGAATATTTCATGTCAACTTTCAAATCATAAATCTTTAAAACTCTTCATGGGAACTACATCTATAATTTAGCAAGTGAAAACTTTTTCATCCACATACTTGTCCTAAAGACAAAATCATTTTGGTTTATAAAATATGTTTTATAAAATATAAAATATGTTTATTTGCAGATAAAATGCCAGATTTTTAACTTAATTTTCACATTCCTAAAATTTACTTGCATAGCCTATTTGATATAAAATTGTCACATGCCTTCTCTCTCTATCAATGCTGTCTGCTGCTCATCAAGAGATTATTGAATATGCATTAACCAATGGATAACTGCATTTTCTGAATAATTATTCAGCATACAGGGTTTTTTAACACTTAGACTCCAAGGCTGTAAAAAGTGCAATGAAAGCACACTTTTGCTCTCAGCAATTCAACGTGTATCTTCTTTTCTGAAAATCTAATGAGAATTACTCTCTTCTTAGTGGTCAGATCACTGATTTTTCAAAATAATTTACTAGTACATGATTAACTGTAAGCAATTGCTGGTGTATAAAATGATCCAAATATCTAAAGCTTTCTGATAATCCTTAAGTTAGCACAAGAAATCATGTCCTAGAGTAAGACTGTATCCAAAGCCTATGCAAGCACAGGTTAGCCTTTGCATAGCAGTGGTTAAGCTCCGTCTGAATATAGTGACTTCAAGTCAAATACGGAGTATTTGACCATGTAATGGTAGATAGATCATGCATTATTTTGATATTAATACACTAAACTGAGGGTTTTGTGCATTAAAAAAGCCTTTTACTTCCCTTCTGCTTTTCAGTTGCTCATTTTACTTAAATAACTTATTTCTCTTACATCTCACTGGAATACATACATTTAATATTTTGTAGCTCTTATTATATATGAAATGAGTCACAGCATTATCTGTAAAACCTAATTCACAATTCTAATCTGAAAATGAAATATTAATATATGTTAAACAGAAATACTCAAAAGTCTTGATTTGGTAATCAGCATGTCTAATTTTTCTCCATACCAGACTAGCTCTCAGAGATGTGCCTAAACATAACAGATAATGGTACGTTCTTCTCCGATAAGAGAAATATTGTTGTAGAACATGTTTACTACTAATTACTAGTAAAACATCTACACATTCAAATTCAATAGTATTCCTTTTGCATTTTTTTAACTTACTAAAGCAACCTAAAATTCCATTTTAGCCCAGGTTTCAATGCAGCCTAACATGGTCCTGGAGAGCCTTTTGGATCCCTCAGGATATTAAATGTTTTTTAAGTTGCTGTGTTCTGCAAAGTCAGTTAATTCCTCCACTGCATGTCATTCAGTATGTTGTTTCCTGGGCTTTACCTACTGCATTTCACCATGAGATGTGAAATATCTCTAGCTGTGTAAAAGTATGTATGCATAGAATATCTCTTTCACTGCTTTCTAAGCCTCACACAAAAGAGGCTGAGGTAAAAGTACTGGTCAGATGCTTTATTGAAATGGGCCTTAAGAGACTAATTCTTTAAGGTTTGGATTATTATCTAAACAGTAATATATATAATGTTAAAGCTGAATTTCAAGTAAAATATATCAAAATCCAAAATTTTTTCTCTTTGCCATGTTAGCAAAATTAGTACAGTTTCTAGTGCAAAAAAGCAAAAGATATGTTGAGCTCATATTTCCTTTACTGTCTTAAAGATTGGTGGGGGTTTTGGGTTTTCTTAGGATGAAATAATGGTTGCTGATGTGAGGTCATTTAATTGTAACTTGATAGCATTGAAGAACTGCTAGGAGATGAAAAGTATTATTTTATGGGCTGTTTAATTAAAGATGTCATTGCTTTCAGGGGGTATTTGTCCATCTGACATGTATCAAGAAAATTCTTTTTGTCCCTCAGTATTTCAGGGGATCCATCTCTTTCACGGCCCTATTATTTTTTTTACTTCCCATTCCCTTTGTACCTGCTTACTGCAGGGTGGTGGACTAGATGATCATTAAAGGTCCCTTCCAACCCAATACATCCCATGATTCTATGATTCACACCTCATGCTAACTTCTTCTCTGTTATTTACTATACTTTCTTCTTCAAAGCTGTCAGATCCTATTTCTGTCAGTTATTATAAACTTCCCCTCTCTTCCCACCATCTGTCTTCATTCATCTTTTCTCAGATATGTTTCTTTCAAAACCTTTAATGCCATTTGTTGTATAAAGCTCTTCTAGTCTATTCTCTTTACAAAATCTTCAAGTTACTATGAACCCTTTTTCTCCAATACCTCCTTGATGTTTTATAACATTGTCACCACTATTTAACTTCCCAGCAATATGTCTAGATGTATTCTTCCTTTCTCTCAAATATTTAACTCCTGGTGAACTAGACACAATGTCATTTTATGCAGCAGTTATTGCAAAATGTTACAAATGTGGCTTTCTAGAAAGATCTTGCTATTCTTTTGTATCCAAGGAGGGTCCATCACTTTCTGTGGCAAAGTAAAGCAGAGGTAATCTGTTCACTTTACATACGTTTATAGTCAAAAGAGAGACAAACATTGTAATTTTAACCTATTATTATATTATTTTCTTTAAATTCAGTTGTCTACAGTTAAGAAGCCTGAATGATTGGCCTGTAAATGAGAAAATGGGTATAGACAGTCAAATTTCTTTCCAGTGTTTGGTTACTGACTTTTCCTCCACTGGTAGCTGAAGATTGAAATAGAACCAAGAAAGCTAAACAAAGGACCAAAGTCTGACACCATCTGAGCTTCTACATGACAGTGTTGAGACACAAACCAAGGGATCCTGTTTGAGATCTGTGTGTCAAAGCTTTGAGGATTTATCCACACCTTTACCATGCTAAAAACTGGCAATACTAATGAAAAGCATAGACACTGTACTCTTCTTATATTTTTCAGGAGAGATCTGAGCTAGTCTCTTGTTGGAAAGGGGACAGGTCTGAAAATCTGACTGTGTCGCTCCTGTGATTGCCTGTGTAGAGCTCCGTAGCCTGCACAGATCTCCCCACTGACACAGGTGGAACAGGACCTCACATGGGCCAAACCTGCACAGGTGAGTCACACTGCAGAATGCTGGAAAGGCTGATCTGTAAATTGGAGGATCCTGTATCTCAGTTTATTTTTCCAAGAAATGGGTCTTCTTCAAACATAGTCATGCTTGCTGTTGTTAAAACAACTCAAGTGCTAAAAGATATGTATAAGCATAACTTTGAAAGTCATGGTACCTCTTACAGAGGGAAAAAGTGCAGCAGATTGAGGGAGAAATCACATTTAGTTCAATGGGTATTGTTTCCATTAATCTGAAGGAAAACCTTAAAATAGATGATAGCTGCACCCTTTCACAGGTGAAGAATATTTTTTTTCTGGAATCGACTGCATGCCATAGAGAAACCTAACAACTTTCTAAGCAACAAATTATGATACCAAATTTATCATCAGCTGGTGTTATGCAAAGTTATATTATCCTTTTATAAAGAGGCAGACTACAGAGACATGCCACATGCAAAATCAGATAAAACTATTGTTTTCAGGAAGAAAAAGCAGTATGACATATTGGGAATATACCGTTATCTTGTCAGTATAGGCTGGACTGGGCGTCACATCAACAGTAAAGAATTAAGACATTTTTCTCAGTTCAGCTAAAATATCTGCATATTCTGTAAGACTGAAAAAAAGAACCAACAAACTAAAAAGAGCATTCTTTGATTTAGAAAAAACCTGCAAAGCACATTATTGGAATTTCTCTTTTTTTTTTTTTTCTAATTCACACTGCATCCTCAAATTTGGAACCTTAATCTTATAAAAACAGAGGATGAAATTCATTCATAAGAAATGGAAAGTCAGTACCCACGGATGTGAATCCAGTTTTGACACTTTTTCTCATGTGTCTTTGGATTGCTATGTATACTGAAGTGTGCATGTGACAGTGAGCTCATTATATGTTTTGTCTGAAGAAAGCATCTATACTCAGAACTTGTGAAAAAAAAATACGTAAATTAATTCTATTGCCATTTTTCCCTGGAATCATATTAAATCTCTGAATGTTAAATAATTAAGTAAAAGCCCATAATAATCAAAGAGTCATGTGAATATGCAGCAGTGAAAGTTTATGCACTTACACTAAAATCATAGAGAGTAGCAAAGTTCATAGCAGTTGCTTCTTCAGCTCTTGGAACAGTTTTTCTAGGTAAAGAGCCATATGGCTTCCCCATCAAAGCCTGGAACCAAAAAATGAGAGCAATTTACATTTTAAAGCAAAATATCAACAAAGGAAAGGAAGAGTGACCTGTCGTTTCTTAGGAAGACTTATTTTATGCTCCTGAACTCCTCAGTGAGAATGACCTACTTCTCCAATTCTTTTCATTGCTCCTCACATTAATGATTGAAACTATGCTTTATGTATGCATTAATGGTGATTTCTAAATTTAAAGTGATGTTCCACTAGTATCAATGGATTGTCAAGCTGTGCCTTTTTACATTCAAAGGCAACACAGAAGTCTAAATTTCTCTGAGGAGTGATGTTTGCCTTACAGATAAAACCAGAAGATTCATTTTTCTTGCATTATGGATTTTATTGGTTTTCTAATTGAAATGTTTGGGAAGATGCTAAGGATTCAGTCTTTGGATCCTGATAGTCCCACTGCTGCTGGTGAGATGGTTGCTCCGGCACAGGATATATCTTCACAGTGTCCTTTCCAGGCTTTACTATGAAAACTGTTGGGCATTTTTTTAGCTTTGATAAAAGATGGATCATGTTATTGAAATGCTGATTGGAAATTCCTACCTGACTTTTTCCCATCTGCTTACTAGAACCTAAGTAAAAGGATGTTGAATAGTGAAAACAAGGAGATGGCACTATACTATTAATTCAATATAAGCCCTCTTTTGAGGAAGACAATATGCTGGCTCAAAGAAACTAAAGGAATATTACATTTCACAGAAGTGCTTGAATTACATGTGCTACGAGCAGCATTATTAACAGTGAAGAAGCCCACAACACAAAACATGAGGGGTGTCTCTTGGAAATTTACATCTCTGTTGGGCCTTATCAGCATGGGAGTATTAAGGCAACTGAAAAGGATGCATGCTGCCTCAGAGGCCTGGAATGTATCTTTCTATTGCACTGCACATTTTAATCAAGATACTCCACTTGGCTGCTGCTTAGCCTCAGTTCCTCTCCTGAGTTCTCCTCAGAAAAAAATTTAGCTCCAGTCCAGACCACAGGAAGTACACAATCCTACATATGTTCTTTTGTTGTGTCTATTTCAAGACAACTTTCTGTAAAGAAAACTGTCCACAAAGAAAGTACATTTTTACAGCCATAGTACACCATAATACTCTTTAAATGTTTCATTAAAAGATTAAAAATTTATTTAAAGGTCCAGTCCTATGAAACCTCATTGCAAAGAAAGAAATTCACATAACAATTCTCAATGATAATTTAAAAGATTCCCACCTCAGGCACCATTACAAGTCCAAAGGTCAGTCCAAAGAGGATCATGTTTACTCCATACATCCAGCGCAAGAATATGAAATAAGATGCTACTGATGAGCCAAAGTGACCTATGAAAATATGAGATATGAAAAAAAAACAGGTATGTTAGTCCTCTTATGCTACTTTACCTTAAGAAGAAGTTGCTCAAAGTTTATTTAAAATAAATAAAATAAAGGTGTGGTTTTTATTTTCTTTATTACTATAATTCTAATAACTTTTTTCCAGTTTGCATAGTAGCATTCACTGACCTGGTAGAGAAAACAGAAACAAAAACCATAAAAGTGTTATTTATATGGAGTATTTAGGGTCATGTAAAAACTGTGATATTTACTAATAATAAATCCTCTAGCAGCAGGATTCAGGGCAAATTACACTTTTTGTGCCTGCATCAGCTGTGAACAAAGCCAATCTACGTTCCATCACTGTTTTGAATCCACTCTGGGGTGCAACAGGTTCCAGGTATGAATGAAAGAGAAATACTTTAAAGTAGACTTCAGCTATCTTTTCCACATCCACAGCCTCATCATACTATGTGTTGGCATGCATATTGGCATACACAGTATAAATTTCAACAGTGGTATGAAGAAGCTCACCCTGTCTCAACACAGCAATGTACGTTTTCCATAAAGTCCTGTTGCATATATTACTAAATATCTATTCTGTAATGAAGAGGCATATTTTTTCTAAATATAAATACTTCATATACTTATCACCTTCTATGTCTCTTAAACATCAAAACCTCAGCAGTGAATTCACCTGTTTCTGGCACAAGGACGCAGCACAGTAGAGCTTTATGCCTCTTATTCTGAAGGTGGAGTTCCTGTGCTAGAAAGAACCCTCATCTTGAAGCAGGCAGCCTATCTGAGACTGCGCAGCACTTCATGCTGACACCTAGTCTTTCTAGAGAGCTGGCAGCCTGGAAGAGTCAGATCCAATTGAAGAGACTTATGATAAGAAGGGCCTTGTTCATTATAGTGGAGAGCATCATGAAACAAAGCAGAAGATGATTTTTCTTGCTAGGGCTTAAATGTAGTTAGTACTTTCCTTTTTTCATCTTTTTTATTACTGCCTTTATTTCTTTATCCTTTTATTTATTGTTATTGAATCACATTATTATTTACTACTATCACAGAAAGGGAAATCCTTTCAAGAATTTTAATATCTAAACATTAATAATCCTCCTACTGCGAGTCCATTGGCCCACCAGAAATGACCCATGTAAAGTTTAAATGTGTAGTTAATGCAAGTTTGTAGGTTAGGACACAGTATGAGAAGTTTAAATCTGGGGTGTGTCTTCTCATTTCAATATTAATAGCGAATAAATAATGGTCAATAGTGAATAACATTTATTTATTTTCCCTATATTATTCTTTAGCACATCCAAAACACAGTAGTGTGATTGCTGAATTATCGGACTTGATGTGGTCAAGGTGGTTCTTGGGTATCTACAAGTGGCCTTGAAATAAAACCAGAATTGTTTCTTCAAAGCAGAAAGAAGTGCTTAGATTTATCTATAGAATTAGTTAGTCATCTTCCTAGGTCTGACCTATCCTATGAAAAAGCTTTGTTTTTTTCAAAACTATCTTCTGGAAGTCTGTTTAAATTGTCCCATCAAGCTGAAACTGTGTCAAGAAAAAAAACTTGATAAAACTTCTGTCTTACACCTTGGGAGTTCCCAGGCATACCAACATAATGCTAGATGCAGAGGGATTGCTCAGTATGAAACATTTTCTTCCCATGTCTTTCTAGTTTATAAAGGCCCAAGGAACTCTTCAGTTCGGTAGCACTGCCAGACACATGTGTGCCATTTGCCCCAGTCTAACCTCTTTTTTCATAAAGTTATGCTCTTTCTACTGACTCTGTGAATTTAGCAGTTCTGCTCTGGGATGGTGC
Source organism: Mesitornis unicolor (assembly GCF_000695765.1). Classification (NCBI taxonomy): domain Eukaryota; kingdom Metazoa; phylum Chordata; class Aves; order Mesitornithiformes; family Mesitornithidae; genus Mesitornis; species Mesitornis unicolor. Next base: position 401 of record NW_010206255.1, on the reverse strand, counting down.
TAAACTTCTTTTTTTCTCTGGAGAACTGAGGAGAGGAATTGAGACAGAGAAGAACGTGTCCAGGCTGGATCGATGGGTCAAGGTCAATTGTATGAGGTTTAACAATGCCAAGTGCTGAGTCCTGCACTTTGGTCACAACAACCCCATGCAACTCTACAGGCTTGGCAAAAAGTGGCTGGAAAGCTGCCAGGCAGCAAAGGACCTGGCAGTATCGGTTGACAGCTGACTGAACGTGAGCCAGCGGTGTGCTCAGGTGGCCAAGAAGGCCAACGGCATCCTGGTTTGTATCAGGAATAGTGTGGCCAGCAGAAGTAGGGAAGTGATTTTGCCCCTGCACTCAACACTGGTGAGGTCGCACCTTGAATATTGGGTTCAGATTTGGGCCCCTCACTACAAGGACA
>NW_010206254.1:0-32626 GCF_000695765.1 Mesitornis unicolor | reverse complement strand
TATGTATAATATATATATATATTTATATGTGTATACATAAAACCCAAACTAGCTGCAGTCTTAAACTGACTGATGTAATATATGTCACAAATAGGTTTCTCTAACTACCTTTCAATTTAAGATCTCTAGTGATGTGCTAGCTACAAAAATGGCCACTTCAGCTTCCCATTTCTTTCATTTAGAGCAAGTCCACTGCTACCTTCTCACACTCCAGATTGCATATACAGACCCAGAATTGTTCTGCCCTCAAAGCAGATATAAAGCAGACATAAGACTCATTTCTGCTGATGGGAATCATACAGTCCAAGCAGGAAGATACCATTCTACATTTAGTTCTCTCAGGCAGCAGAACAAAAATTAAATTCGTATTCTCATCTTGGGCTTCCTTTTTTCTTGAAAATTGTCTTCTGGGTGAAATTTCTATTGCATTTTGCACTCTCTAAAAACTCGTCTGTCACCTTTTAGTGAATATGAAACATCTTGCTTTGTTTTTAGCATTTGATGCTTTGCAGAAAACTTGTATACATGTGATGACAATTACTAAGTAAAGCTTGCAAGTGTAATGTGCACCTGCTAAATGTCCTTTCTGGCTGGGTTTATGGTGCCTTACTCCACTGGTTTCAACAGACTCACTCTTTGCTTACACCATTACAAATGAAGAATTAAGGAAAAGCTTTCAAAGCAGGAAATAGAGCATCTCCTTGTGGCTTTTGGATCACCTGAAATATCTCACAGGGGCAAATCTTTGAGGTATTTAAATACATGAAGTCAGGGAGACAACCCACATGTGTAGAGTTGGATACCTCCTAAAGGTACCCACTCTTTGCCGAACTGGACTCTCCAGAGTTTTTACACCAGTCCTTGAAGCAGTTAGCTGTAGATAATGCTTTACTTCGGGAGACAAAGTGCGGTCAAAAGTAAGGTAATTCTCTTTTCTGTGCGCTGCACGGGAGTTATGTTGTAGACAGCTGCATCTTTTCATTGCTGTGCAGTATTTACCATCATCTTTCCCAAGATGCACTTGCCCTATTTTCAGAAGTTTGTTTTGAAGTACTACTGATTTTCTTTGGCCTTGAATATTATGCATTATAAATATGATTTGCTTAGAAGTTTGTAATGCCTTTTTATCAGTGGTTGGTATGACTGTGCAGCTGTTCAGCAATTACATACTATGGAGCCGAGCAGAAACTTTAAGACATGAAGCATTTCTAGGGAAGTTTAGTAATTGAAAAAAAATGGCTTAAAAGTGAAACCTCAAATGAAAAATGGAAATAGACTTGGCTCTGAAAATGTTATGATGGTTTTGAATGTCACTGCATTTGAAGGAATATCCACAAGGAGAGTGCTGGGCTCAGCACTGATTTAAATCATGTTCCCTCCAGTAGAGTAAATTAATTTTAAATGTCATCTGTTTAATTGTTTGTTATGCCTAATTAAAAATGGTAATCTATTTGATTTATTTGTAGTATGCTTAATATGTTGCTTTATTAAAGAAATTACATAAATTTGATTTCTAATTGCAAAGACTGAGGGGTTCTTAAAGTATTTATTTCAAAATATCTTTACCTTGGACAAAATTAAGACGATTTTGGTAATGTGGAGTCCTATCATTCCTGAAAGATAGAAAATGGGTAAAGGGAGCATTATATCTTAATGACAAATTATTCTTGCTTTATAGATAGTAAGCATGATAACAAATAAATGTTCTTTCCTACCTTCAGAAAGATTTAGCAACCAGTCTCTGTATTTATTTTCGCAGTGAATTAGCCACAGAGCTTTTACTGTGGTCTGGGGCACAGAGCACAAGCAAAGGCTCACTGTGTTGGTGGGGCTAGAACTGAAGTGGCTGAGGTTAGAAGGCAAAATAAATCTGAAACTATGCATTCTGTGGGAAGAGGCAAATGCTAGTAAAAATTAGTAAAATATTCCAAGAGCTGTTTAATGTAGCGGTATTTAAGAAAAATGGATTGATTAGATGAGATGGATGGTTTTCATGAAGAACATCTTCAAAACAATGTGGAAAGAGCAGAAATACAGATAAAGTTTTTTCTCTCTGCTGATGTGAAATTGACCTTTTTAGCTGGTTGATGGAACTGATATGTGCTTCAGATGTCTTTGATTTTTTACAAATACATAAACAGCATGTTGCTAAAATATCTTGAGTTTTCTAGATGGTGAAGACTGTAATTTGCAGTAAGGTGCTGCTTCTGTGTATGAAAAAGAGAAGGAAGACATGGAAGACATATTTCTCTTTCACAGTGGTCTTTAGGGCTAGTGGTGCCCCTCATGTAAGAACATCATGTATCTCTGGAAACTGGACCTTAGCAGAGAGGTGTACACGTGCCTTACCTTATTTAGTGCCCATATTGTGAAGTCAAAATCAGGATGCATGAGAAGCAAAGAAATTCCTTGGTATTTTGCTGGTGCAGGTGCCACTGGGGCTGCTGCAGAGTGGAGTAGATTCCCTTACCAACAGGAATCCACCTCAGTTCTTGCCGTGGGCTATTCCTATGCTATGTGCATATATACACATTTTAGGAAATTGTGGAAGTTTATTTCTTGATTCAATTCAAATTCTCCTTTTTGTGCTGTCGCAGCATGCCATACTTGCCCATACAGTTGAAAGTCTATTTACTATGAAATCTTTCATGTCTGCTTGCTTTTTAAGATTCAGCAGTATTTTGTAAATCTCCTTTTTCATTCTCACACTTTACTGAATAAAATTTAATATACCTTCTTTTCTCCATGGGAAGTCTTAAGGAAAGTAGCCCCAACACCTGACTATGCAGGCGCAATTCCTCAGGTAGCAACAAAATCTGTACAGGTTTAGATTCTTGTATGTTTGCAATGACTATGTTATATTTACTTTCTTCTCTCAGGACATAGAGAAGAACTAAAATTAGGTCAGATAATGCCTATTTCCATTTAAATTCTAAATTTAAATAAGAATTGAGACAAATATTTGCTGGTTCTTTGGTACACAGAAAGCTATCTGAATCTTATTGAGGCTGTGACTTTAATCTAAGCACTCTCTGCAGTCAGGAGGCACATAGGTCTCCAGTAAAAGTTTTATCAGGCAATTTAGATGTGAATTACCCAGTGGAAGTTCCCATCTCTCTTCATGAACTACAAAGAGCACGGAGGACTACTTAATTCAAAGCTCAGTCCTGTCACCAGTAAGGTGGGATGAATGTGGGATGAACCAGCCTCCTGATCAAAGCAAGGTCAGCCATGAGAGCAGACCAGTTTTTATCCAGTCTGATCTTGAAAATTCCCACAGATGAGAGACTCACTGGGCAGCCTGTTGCACTGCCTGACTGTCCTTATAGGGAAAAAATTAGTCCTCATATAAGTGTGAACCTTTCTTGTTTCAACTTTCACCTATTGTCTTTCACCTTGTCACCATTCGTGGCTGTGGAGTCTGGCTGCATCTTCTGATGCTGGAGGGCTGTTGTTTAGTTCCCCTTGGGCCAGCTTTGTGTCAAGTTGAACAATCCCAGCTCCCTGAGCTTCTCCTCAAAGGACAAGACCTTTATCTCTGACCCATCATGCTGAACCTTGTCTGGTTTATCCATAACTGTCTTGTACTGAGGGACCTAAAACTTTGCAGAGTATTCCACATGTGGTCTAACAAATGATGAGTGAAGGGTGATAATCCCTTCCCTTGATGTACTGTTCCTGTTACTACAGCCCAGGATACTGGTCATGCTGCTGTCTTCCAGAGCCCCAGGGCCTTTTCTTCAGAGCTGCTCCCCATTCATCAGTCCCCAGCCTGTATCTTTGCACAGAACTCTTCTTTCCTATGTGCAGGGATTTGCATTAGTCCTTGTTCAATTTCATGAGGGTCTTGTTGGGACATTCCTCAAGCCTGTCTAGGTCCCGTTATACGACAGCCTTATCCTGCAGCATATTAACTGTTTCCCTCAGTTTGGTGTAATCTACAAACTTGATGAGAGTGCACTCCATCGTCTCAATGACCTGCAGGTCACTGGTAAAAGTGTTAAATGTGATGGGTCCTGGGATAGACCCCTGTGGTAGTCAACTTGTTGACTAGCCTCCAGATAGGCTATATCCACTTAATCATGACCCTCTCCTGATCATCCAACTGGATTTTTACCTGTCCAGTTGTTCACCACCAGGTTGTAAAGTTGTAACTTGAAGAGAAGCATTCTGTGGGAGACAATGTCAAAAGCTGAAGTCAAGGTAAATGACATCCACTGCTCTCTCCTTGACCACAGACTCGGTCACTGTATTGTAGAGAGCAGTCAGGGTGGTCAAGCATGATTTGCCCTTGGTAGTTCCATGCTGACTGCTTCCAGTCATGTTCTTCTTCATCTGTCCAGAGGTGTACCCCAAGAAGACTTGCTCCATGATTTTTCCAGGGACTGAGGTGAGGCTGATCTGGATCTAGTACCGCTTTTCAACTTTTTTGAAACTGGGGTGCAACATTTGCTTTCTTCATGTCATGAGGCACCTCTCCCAGTCTCCATGACCTTTCAAAAGTGATATAGAGTGATCTTGCAAGGAATTTGGACAGTTCTCTCAGAACCTTTGGCTGCAGCTCAGCAGAGTCCATGGGCGTGCATAGAATCATTTATCTGAAGTAATCCCTGACTTGATTCTCATCCACTGCAAGTTGTTTGATTCTGTGAACCCTTTCACTAAGCAGAGAGGCCTGAGAAACCTTGTTGTTGAAGAATGGAGAAAAGAGGACATTGAGCATGTCTGCCTTTTTGGTGCCAGCTGTTACTAAATCAGAACCACATCAATCAATGAGCCCGCGCTGCCCTTGTTCAGCATTTTGCTATGAATGTATTGATAGAACCTCTTTTTGCTGCTTTTGACATCCCTTCTACTCTACTTGAACTTTGGCTTTTCTGACACTGTCCCTGCCTGCCAAAGCAATGTTTTTAAATTTCTGTACCTGGTCTCTGCATCCTGCTATTGTATATTGTCTTTTAATGTCTCTAAACCATAAGTTCTCTGCTCAGTTGTGCAGATTTTCAGATAAGTTTGCTTGGCTTCCTGAATATTGGGAAGGACTGCTCTTGCACTTGTAGGATGCTGTCTGAAAGACGCATCAGCTTCTCAGAACTCCTTGCTTTTCAGGGCTGCTGTAGGATCACACCCAGCAGTTGAAGTCTGAATAAGTTGAAGTCTGTTGATCTGAAGTCCAGGTTCTGTTCTCCATTATCTTACACTTGATATGAAGAAGTAGAGTCCAGTACAGTTTTCCAGTTATTTGTTACTTTCAGCATTAAATATCTTTATCTTATTTATAGTCTTAATTTTTTTTCTTTCCTTGTTTTAGCTACTGGATTACATAATTATTTTATTTATATAAGGAAATAAGTTTTCTGTCAGTGGAAGAAACTAATGTATTAGACTATCAAACCACCTCTTGATCTTTAGTTGTTGAGTGCACTCTTATCTCAGCTGCAAGGCACTACCATTAAGAAACAGCTGTAGTAACAGGTGACTCATACAAGCAGGTGGAAATTATTTGAGACATAGGAAACTTTCCCTGAAGCAGGTATAATCAAGTATTAGAGCAGAGATAGTTTTTAGAGAGCTGTTGCTGATGTAGTTGGTTGAGGGAAAAAAAGAGAGAAGCTTAGGTTTCTGTTTTGTTATTGTTTGAGTTAGCCATAAAAGTCAAAACTCAGAGAGTAAGTAAGTTCTGGCTCTGTAGAGCATCTGTTGACTAATCAAAGCAGGTATTTCAGACTCTACCTTCCAACTGTTCTTTAGATTGAATGTTTACAGCCAATAAAAAATATAATATACTTTTCACATTCTGAGAGAGAGTTCAGTATTTAATTTGCTGCTTTTTGCATTCTAAACAGATAAAACAAATTAACCTGTTCTGATTGTATGTCAGGAATTTATTATTAACTGGTAGGTTTGAGCATTTTAATTTTTTTACTTAGATTTCATTTCTGCAGCAGGTATGAGCTGAAGTGAGGTAAGACGTGGAAATTGGTGCAATGTGAGAAGAATCTCAAGTGCCTCTTATTTCTTGAGAATATGTAGGCGTGTATATAGAAGCTTTAAAAAAGATGTGTGTGAGAAGATCACATTTCTGATCATCTGTTTGATTCTGATTCTTCAACTGCTGCTTTCAGGTACAATTCCATGTCTGCAAAAAGCTTTCTTGACCTTAATAAGCACTTGGATAGTGAACTCACAGAGTCTGGGACTTGAACCTTTTATGTTCCGAGTAGTCAATATAGGGAACAAAGGAAATACGCATTAGTTTTATCACTTCAAGAATTATGGTAAGGAGAGGCCAATGTTCACGTCACATGAAAGTCTGATTGTTAATTATCTTTCTTGAAGTTTCTTCTGTAGAGCTGAGATTTCCAAAGTCTATGGTGAAATGGTAGCATGGAGACAACCCAGTAATTTTCATGCAGAAAGGCTTCTTGGTAATGCTGTCTGTGTTGTGTGATGTATTCATCCAAACTGTGTAACACACACCTGAAGAGGTGTTTTTTTTCTGCTTGCTTTTCTGCTTTTAGAAAAACTGGAGAAAACACCACTAATAATATCAGTAGTTTGTGGTTTGAAGTGAGCAGTCCTGGTGTGGGAGGGGAAAAGCAAAAATCACCATGTGGAAAAAGTGATAATATAATGTGGCTGGCCTAGCACTTGTGCAAAGATTTAAGTGATATCCTGTCAGATACCAGTATTTGCTGAGCCTTTCTGTGCCTCTATAACTTAACCTATAGGCCTTAAAGTTATAGTACTACCTGTGCACCTAGTGTATCGTTCTCACTGTCGTATTACTGACTGGAAGGAAAGTAAATGAAGTGTCTCAGAAATGCTGTTTTCTTTCTGTTGATGCAGTCATGAGAGACTCTGTGCATTCTGGTGCAGCGTAGCACGGTGCCGCGGTTCGCTCTCACTCTGTGCAGCCCCTGGCTATGCTCTCACAGGACTGAATGGAGGGGCAGCAGTGCTAGCACCCCACCTCAGTGGCAGAAACTCAGAGGGGTCATTTTGTTCTCGGGTTACTAAGAAAAACACAAAGCATTTGACTCTGCTATGGCAGGGTGAGCCATTTTGCTTCTGCTCGCCATGGCACCATGGCTGTGCTCTGCCTCCTGCAAGGCTGTGCTGAGGTGAGGAACCACCCTCCGTCCTCATTTATGGTTTCCTGCCCCTTGGCTTGTGAGGTAGAACATCAGATGCGAGGGCCTGGGTTTCTGCAGCCAACTGCCTGTCTGAAAAACAGGTTTTGTTCTACAGTTGACTACAGGACAGAGTGGGCTCCGGAGACTCCAGCCCTGTGGCTGGTGCCCATCAGGCAGTGCAAAGAGTGAGCTGGCCTCTGAAGGTGCCCTTCGCTTTGACACTCTAGGTGGTAGAGGGGCTCTGGGGCTATTGGCCACTAGCAAAGGCACTGATGGTAGATCTGTTTTTATTATGTATTTTCTACAAAACTCTCCTCTGTATGTGGAGAAATATATTTTGAAACCGTTCACTCTTTTTGTTAGTCTGACTGTTGTGACACCTGTGTATATAAAGCCAAAATTCTCTCTCTTGAGCAAAACATGGTTAATTGCTGGCCCAGCTGGATTGAGTGGAAAGGATATATATTACAAAGTGCACAGGGAAAAATAGAAAGAATAGATAGGACTGATGTAGAAATGTATAGAAAATGACTTCATTAAATTGTGTGGGGAATTCTGTCAGACAGAAATTTCTCTTATCTTAATATGGTGTGAAATCGCAATTCTGTAATCTGATATGGGAGATTTGCAGACTTGTTTGAAAACTGAGTAATTCAGCTGGACCCCTTAATTGTTTTCATAAATCTGAAGAGTTATATTTGGACTACCTAGCTCAGATAAAATAAGTAAGACCTCACACAACCCTCTTATGTGCCTAAAGTGGCACTCAGACATCTCAGTTTGTGATCTGTAAAGATGTTCTTGGAGCTGTGAAACTTTTGGTGTCTAATTTTGGCCAGTAAAGTTCTCTTAACATTTACAGTTCTGTGACTGCATTTCCCCACAGGGCTGCCACCTTGGCAGTTAGCTTATTGCCGACATGTTTGGCAAATAATATTTTATTCAGTGTCAAAGGTACCTCAAGAAGTGAAGAGCGGATCCTGGGACCTGCCTCAGCTCACATATATGACAGAGCTGTGCAATTGTGTCTGCTGTGCTTCTTTCTTCTCCAGCTTTATGCAACTCATCCATGCAGGGTCCTGCAGGGGAGGGTGAGAGGGTCTTCTCCATCTCAGTCTGGCCAGTGTTAGAGCAATCCCTTGGGAGATCTGGTCCAGGCTGTATGCATGGTGAAGGAGACACAAGAGCCATGTTTCACACATTGACTTTTGCTATAACCCTTTCTGTATTGGTCTCTAAGCTAGAGGAAAGGAGTTTGAGGGAGGTCGTCAGCCTTACATGAAAGAATGTCTCCCAGCTAAGAATGAAGATGCAAGAGGATAAATGTGGGCTCTGTGACAACTAGCTTTTCTTTAAAAAAATAGAGATGATAACATTGTCCTCTTCTCTAGAAATGTTTTTGGAACTGGTGTGAATCAGTCTTCTGTGTGGAAGATGGCTTTGGGGTATTAACTGCAGTCTTGGTTCCACTTACAACAAAGAAATGTCATTTTGGACACACCTCTTGCTTGGTATTTCGTACTGGCTAGCTCAGGAAGTATCATGTGAATCTCATTCCAAGGTGCTTAACTTCACCATATGTTTCATAGGCAGCCCATGTGCCAGACAGAGCCTGTGAATTCTGTTCCAATAAACCTTGGTGCTTTGTTGCCTTTATGATTAAAAAGTAAGATCTACAAACTGTGAAAAAAGAAGACAGACTAAAGACATCAAAACCAAATGCTTCAAAGTTGTGTGGGTTGTTGTTTTTTCTTTTTTGAAAGATATGTGGATGACACTGATATTTCATGGAGAAATATGTTGATTTCATTCCATTGTCAATTTAAAACCAACTCTTTCGGTGGAAGTGGATAGGTGACACTGCTATGCAGAAATATATTTGTTTGAAGAAATTTCAGTAAGAAGATAGAAATGGAATTGTATCAGGCTGAGCACAGGCTGGCATTCCCATACCACTTGTCATCAGGAGCATCTACTCAGGCTTTTGATGTCTCCAATGTTTATTCAATGAACTTGACACTTTTAAAGCTAGTTTAGTGTAATTTTGCTTTTGATGTGGCCCTTTAACATATGCAGCAACAGACTGAGGGAGGACAATTTCAAAATAAAAGATGTTCACTCATCAAAAGCTGCTATAGTATTCAGAAGTGGTACAGTGGTACTCCAGTTCCTAATACAAATCATTTGTGCACAGTGCACAAAAGGAGATTTCCAAAGACTACTGATCAGGACACCAGTGCACTGCATACAATAGTTGCAGAGTGAAACACTGGTAAACGTGAGGGTGTCGTAAAAAGATCTGTATTCAAGCTGAAAGACAGATATTTTGCTTCAGTCAAAGGATATATTTTCAGCAGTCTTAAGTGTATAAAGGTGCTCAATATTTGGTCAAAACAGGACCAATGGGTTTCTCGTTCTATCCAAATGAAGACATTGAATTCTGTCAAATATATTGTGCACTGACAGGAGCATTTTCATTCCCTTGTAAGTGAAACCAAGGGTTTCTGTGGAGCCCCAGCTTCCTTTGGCTGCCTGCATGGCAGAGGTGTGCTGATGACTGAGGAGTGAAGGCAGGCAGAGGAGCTGCTTCTCAGGGCAGCAGAAAGTGGCTGTCAGCAAGCTCTGCCTCTGACTATTGACGTCTCGTCAGAAATATGGGGGGTTACTGGAACTGCTGAAATGGGAAAAAAAAATGAGCGGTGGACCTTTTTTGAGCTTATTGAAAGCTGCTCAGACCCTCTTCTTTCAGCATCCTGCCGAGCTGCTGAAGTAGGGTGTTCATGGTGAGGCCAGACTTACACGATCAAGCTAGCTGAGAAGGACTTTTAAGAACCTTCAAAAAGACTTATGTATCATCTGTATTTGGACTTAGAGATATTGGAGAGTCACAGCTAGGGAGGAAATCTCTATCACACTAGTCAGGAAGGCTAAGACTAGCACTCAAACAAGGCTGTAGGGTGGTGATAACAGTAAACTGATTTATACTCAAATTGCAATGAATAAAAATAGGGGAAAGAAGAATTTGCAGAAATGATGTGAAATGGTCATCCAATATAGGCTTTTTCCTACATCAAATATTGCTTGTGCTGACTTTGTGGATGTATTCCCAATGTAGTCAGAGAGCAAAAATGCCTGTTTTGGGGAAGGAAGACTTTGTAGATGAGAGTGAGGAGTGACCCTGTCCAGCTTTATTTCACGGAATATAAGTTCCCCTTTAACCTTTCTGCTGGGCCAAGTGGAAACAGTAAGTATCTCTGAACTGTAGGCTGCTGAAGGTGAGAAGCAGAGCTGGAACTAAGAAGTCTGAATCAGCTCTTTAGGAATTAATCACTGTCCATGCTTCCTTGTCCAGTTAAGCTGTGGTTGAGAAGGGAGAAAGGAGTGAGAAGAGGCAGAGAAACCAGGTGTGAAGGAAAAGGGGTATCTGGAAAGAGGGAGCTGTTAACATAGAGGAAAGAGAGAAAATATCAAGAAGATAGCAGAAGTTATACATTAGTTGTTAAAATGGCTGAGGAAAGAAAGCAAGTCTGAGTTACAGGAATAAAGGGGAAAAATGTCAGAGAAAATTGCCTACCTACATGTATATGTAGGAAACAGGGAAAAGTTCAATAAGAAATAGCATTGAACTATTTTTAGAAAGCTTTTTCCAATATTCTAATTCTCTCTTTTAAATGGAGAAGCTAAGAGTATACTGCTGTACAGGTAGGAAACCTCTGCAAGATCTCTCTGTTTCTTCAAGTGATCTTATTCCCTTCAAACTGTGCTTTTTTTAAAGCTCATCTTGTTTAATTTGAGTCAGTAACAACACTAGCTCAGAAAAAAAAAGTTGAATAGCCTCTCCAGTGGGGAAGTATAAATCACTAACCACTCTATCAGAAAGGAAGCAAAAAGGGCCCAACACATGAAATTTGTGTGTGCATGTGTATGTATTTTTTACATACATATATTAAAATATTTTAATGCAGAAATAAAATAGTTTATTTTGTAATTCCTGACTTTCAGGGTAATCCTGTTCCATTTTGGAAACTTATGACTGCTGGCAGGGTCAAAACAAATAATGGATGAGTTTGGACTTCAAGGTTGTCTCTGATATGTCTGACCATGGGTACAACCTCCTTGTGTTGTGGTCTGTTTATGTGAGTTGAGTATGATTTGTAATGCTGTACCTATTGTATCTGAATGACAAAGTTTATGAAGTACATGTATTTGAGAGAAGCTGATTTTTTTTTTGTTTGTTTGTTACTTTGTATTATGATGGACGTTTTATGGAGTTTATTTAAAGTGCTATTTTTCCCCCTTAAACTCTAATTTTCAGTGTTCTTTGGTCTTACTATCCAGTTAGGAAGTCTCTGAGCACTGTTTGTGCTATTTTGACTTTTTGGCTGTGGAGCAGTCTCCAAAGCACCATGTACTTCGTGAAGACCCCAAAGACTGTCTGCAGAATGTCTTGGTGGAGATGGTGGTTACTAAATTGCTGCATGTGCTTGGACATGAGGGTTGCAATATGAGGTCTTTTGTGGAGGGAGGGGACAAGGTGTACTTTTGTACTTTGTACAACGTATTTTTGATCCCGTATTATGAGACTTCTTTTGTTTCAAGGCTGACATTGTGATATTCTTGTGAACACTTTCCAAATGGTAGATAGTGCACTTACCTCCACTTTTTGATGTTGCAAGGCTGGGATTTTCAAAAGAGCCAAGTAAGATTAGCCCATTGGCAGCCAGGTTGTACTTCTGAGGATTTCAGACTCTGACACAGTTAGACACAAGGAAATGAAACACCAGGTTATTCCTTTTATTTGAAATCACTTTGTACACAAAATTAATTTATGTAATCAGTATTTTTGTTTTGTTTTGTTCTCTCCCACCCCCAGTGAATTATTAATTTCCAATGTACCTGTCCAGTTTATGGACTTAAAATTTTTAGGTTTTCACAACTTTCAAAAATTATGTAGGAGCTCTTGCAGTCTTCAAACCAGTGGCAGCGTTGTCCTACTTTGTATATATGCTGTTGTGCTCTCACTTGGGTTGCCTCGGTTTTCATGTACTTGCCATGGTGTTTTTGATAAGATAATCCATGGATTGAGGTAATGATAAACTGTAGTGTTTAAGTCAGAAATCAGAAAGGAAATCTGATAATGATGGAAAAGAAGACACATTGCCATATGCTGTTCAGGAACCATGTGGAGGAAGATGCCTTTTTTCACAGCCACCCTACTAATTTTAAAATAAAGTACATTTTTAATAGATAGGAAGACTTAGATATCATTTCCATGGGCCTCAGAGCTTAATTCATAGATAACTTGCAGTCTCTTGATTGGAAATGGTTTACTCTTTTCTTCAACTTTTCTACCAGTAGCAACTGGACTTAGCATATCTCACTATGGTAACACAGGAAACATTTAATTTTTTAGAAATGGCTTGGAACTCGCTAATGTTTTCTTATAGATGTTAAGGTTAAATACTCAAGGTAAAATTGTTTAACTGCCAAGTCTGATTGTTTTAAGAAACAAAGAAAAGTCATCTGAACACAAAAAAGGAACACCTTTCATTTTTCTTCTTCCAAGTCTGTAATATATAGATTAAAATGATGCTTTTTAATCCTATATGAACTGCCTGTGCTGCAGGAGGAATCCTCAGCTATGGTGAATCATAGGGATTCCCTTAATGCACTCTGATACAAGGTATCCAAGTCATTAGCATGAGGCAGACAGATTACAGGAAAGGTAGGCTTCCTGGATCTGTAGCCAAAGCGTAGGCAGCATACCCTGGAATACGTAAAAGCACCCACTAAAGCCCTGGGCATATGTGTCTGGCCAGCTGAGCCCCATTTACATATCTTCATGTTGTCCATAACTGTAGAAAGAACTGTGAACAATACAAAATTTGCTTTCCATCCTCGTGGTATTTTTCAGTTACTTGTGTCTCATGAGGTTAAGCTGGCAGCATGGATAGCAAAAGGACAGTACTACTATTGAGCCAGTGGTGTGAGCTGAAAAGTGACTGCAAAGATCAGAATTGTCCATTAAGCTGAGCACCCATCTTGCATCCTGCTGAGAACTCCCTCTTCTTCCATAGTGATGGTCTCTGTAATGAGAAAAATTCCTGTGGACAACTGCGTGTCCCCACCAGTGAGTCTCTGAAGTTGCCTGCTCTTCTCTCTTTGGTGTTAATTACTAAATGAATGTAAAGGAAACCTGATTTGGACTGAGGAATACTTTATGAGCTACTTGGTAAATTTATTACTGCTGAATAATAATAAAAAGTTGGCTTTGTTACTTTACGCCAAAAGTAATGCACATCTTTGTATATTTTACTCAACCTCGTCAAGAGATTACAGTTCCAGACACTGACATGACAAGCTCTAATGAGGAAAGTAGAGCTAAAAATGCTTTGAAATACCAGAGTTCACACTGTGCTCAGCAGAGATTGACATAAGCCTAACATATCAATACACATAATTAAGTGTGGGTTTCCCCAACAAGTAGAAAAGGAATTTTAATAGTTTAAGAAGTCCCTAAAGCTATCTGACCATCCTTGGCTTCCTGTTTGATCTGATGATTGGAGAACAGAAGAAATAGTGAAGGAAGAGCTAACAGCCATTCCCAAGCTCAGCTTCCCCCCCCCAGCCCCCTCCCTGTGGTTTGATCTCAGTATGAATATTACTCATTTGATCTGCTGCTTCTTTAGTTTATCATTCAGTGCTTGGACCTCAGCTGGGTTTAAAATATTTAGAAAGAGGCTGCCTACAGATGGTGGATAATTTAATGTGCAACTGCCTAACATAGTTGGTTTTCAGCGAGGCAAACCACAGGATTTAAAATGATGTGGAAATACCAGAATAGAGCTCCCTTACTGAGAAAATGCCATTGTTAAACATTTATCAATAGACTCCGTTGCACAGAACACTGATGACAGTTCAAGCTGTCCTTAGATGGATTCTCATCCTCCTGGAGTTACACAGCAATACATAGTGTGACAAGATGTGCTTTAGCTGTAAAAACGTTCGTAATGCATAAATATCCTTTTATTGTTTTTGCCCTAAAGTGCATCATGCAGCACAGAGACCCATACTTTCCATAGTGGTGAATTTGTTGTGTAGATGTTGCATCTATTATGGGATTTGAGATTGTGATATCACATTATTATTGTTATTTTTTTTCTATACTATCCCTTGTGTATAATTAAAAGTAATGACTTTCAATGAGTCCCTGACCTACTTCAGCCCACTGGAAGGGAACTACTTCTCAAATTCGAAAACTTGATATTATACATGTTCCTCCTTTGTCGCATCCTGTTCTACCAGGGCAGCGCAGCAGGTTGCAAACTGAAATGTGCTTGCTGTAGCATGTCTGGTTAGACTTTATGAAAAATATTTTCTGGCTGATGGGGATAGAATGCAATGGAAGGATACTTTAATATATTTTTCAGCTCATAACCTGATACTGTACAATTACATCTATTAACTATAAAAAATTACTTTCTCTAGGGTAATTCAGTTTATTCAGAAAACTGTAGCAACTAGTCTGTTTGACCAACAGAGATAATCTCAGAAATAGGTGTGATAGATAATTACTGTGTTTTTAGCTGAAGAAAAAAGAGGAAATGAGGAAAATCAGGAAAGAGGATTTGAATGTTTTATTTTATCTCTGTATTTCCACTGGGATAGTGATTGCATCTGCCTCGCTAATTTCTCCCATACCAGACCAACCTATGATGGTTGCAGAAATAGTTTTGTTGGCAACAAACCATGCTGCATTGATTCTCAGCTATGCTCTTTTCTCAAGAAAACGTCAGTACAGCTCATTGAAGATATATTCTGCACAGGAATATGTCTTCAGAAGGTAACTGATGGCAACAGAAGTAAAGTAAAGCCAGTGAAAGAGTAATAGGAAGTGAAAAGAAAGAGTGAAATAATTTACCCATCCCAGCTCAGAAACATTTGCCTGTGATGGATCACTTCTGTTCCTGTGTTTTAGGGAAGAAGTAGCAATAGCTACGTTGCATTTTATCACAAAGACCGTATCTTTACACAAAACCAGTACAAATATATAGAAATCTTTCAAAAGATTTGAACTTACCTTATCATTAGCTCCTCATCATTAGGTGTATGAATTGCAAGCACCCTTGACAGGAGCTGCTATGATATTTACTGCAAATAAAATGTCTTGAAATAATTCAAATGGATTTAAAGAAAATCCTGCCTTCCAAGTGAAATCAGCTAATGTCACCTTTCAGATTATACTTCTGTTCTTTCCCTTTCCAAAGCTTTTAAATTCTGCTAAACTTTTTTGAGGCAAATTCATTTTAAATTATATTTATCTAAGTGAAAAGCATGCCTTTTTTTTCTTGCTTTTGCTCTAGCTGGTATGAACATTTCTTTTGGGAGGAGGCTGGAAATCTGGTAATTGCTGAACAGAGTACGTTGTTGGACGCATGATAAATACTGTGGTAGAGTGTCCTTAACATACAGAGAGAGCATCAAGTGTATACATCTAAATAAATACAGGTTAGAATTACATGTGTTTATAAACATAAGTGAATACATATATACATCTACATATTGTCACAGGTTACTCCTCCTCAGGGTAAAATTCATGGAAAGAGACTAAATCAGAACACTTCATATGCTGAAAGTTTTCCACAACATCAGGTCTAGCAGAGGTGGTTTGCAGCTGGTGGAGTTGGCAAGGTGTCACCCTGCTCAGCTGCTCTGAGCATTGAATGGGGCATCCCACACCCCCAAAGACATTATTGAGTCTTAATGTGTTATATCTTCCCAGAATGATTTAGTGTTGATTTATTCTGAAAATGAATGAAACAATATCCCTAATGATGGCATGGGTGACCTATTTAGTTTTTGTCATAGATGGAAAGATGAAGACATCCCAGAAGGAAGCTGATCATTAGCTGCGCACAGATGCCTTAATAGTCACATATAGCCGAAATGAGTGGGATTGTGAGATTCAGTGGAAGCTATATAGCTGTTTACAGTATTGTTTTACATAGTGTCTGTAACAATTGAATGAATCTCCCAGGCTTTCTTTATAGTCAGTTGAGAGAAATGGGCAGTTTCAGGGTACATTTCATCTCCTCCTACAGTTAGTAACAGAAAAGATTTTTAATCTAGTTTGGTATAGTGTAAGATGTTATTAAGCCTCATCAAACTCTTTTGAATCTTGAATGTCTATCCTGAATGGCTTTAGCATTACTGTATTGCAGGCTGTCACATTTTTTCAGAAGTGAAAGCAGGCTAAGATGTTGCTCTGGCTGATGGCAATTTACAAATGTGACTAATAGCTAAAACACAGTGACCTCAGCTCTCATTCAGCAACTGTTCAATGTCTAGGCCCTGAGGGTTCATTTCACCACTGAGAGTTTTTTGTACTTGCAAAGAACTCTTTCTTAATTTACAGAAGAGGGAATAAAAATCTTGAAAAGACAGGGCCATTAATGATTCATGATATACATTTAAAATTCAAAAAAATTACCAAGTTGAGAGTGTCTTTCCACAGTCAAATTTTATTTCAAGCATTTTCACTCCTTTGCAAGCTTTATTAGTTGGTGGTAAAATGCCAGTTGATATTGAGCAGTCACTAACCTAAAGTTTATTGACTTCAATTTTTTAGCTACAATTATTACTATTTTTAATGTGCTATTGCTAATATTCTTCAAAAAAAGATTGCTCAGTGATGAGAGAATGGAAAGGGGAAATAAAATGCTAGTTGATATGTTAAAGTTAGTTGTGATAGGACTGAGTGGGTAGTAAAACTGAAAATGCGAGTGATTTAAGCCCATTACGCTGGGTGACTGTACCACACAGTTACTGCTGTAACTTATAATCAGTAATGTTCAAAATTACTGGTGATTCCTTTTTCAAGTCTTTTTTCCTACAAGCTTGGCTCATTTCACTGTCTGCTACTCTGCTCCCAAATCCATGCTTTTAACTGAAAGGCTGTATAAAGGAAGATAGCATTTGAAATGGCCCGCTGATACTTTACATTGACGAATGCAGCATGCAAATGGATTTGAAAGCTCAATAAAAAAGGTTTCAGTGAACTCCTGTCCAAAACTTGGACAGTGTGTCACTGAAGAGAAGGTGTACTAAGAGCTGTCTGCTGTGGTGAAGATGTTTTACTGGAAGGGCAAACCTAGGTCAGGTAGTTTCCTCTACTGTCCTCAGTTGAACGCCTCTGTGTTTTTGGGGTTGGATCCCAGTACTGAACCCATCAAACAGATCCAGGGTAATGCTTCCTGGATTCAGGAGTGGTGGGTGGTTTTCTTTTCTGTGTACGGGGGATGATAGTGGTTTGTGACTTGGCTGAAATAAATGAAAAAGTACATTAGTTGCCTTTGGCACTTGTGAAGTTCTCCACACCTTCTCCATCAGGGAGCAGAAGTCAGTTCTGCAGTAGTGCTTGGTGGATATCTTGTACAGATGGTGTTCCCCCTGCTAAGCGCTGCTGCAGTCACACTTTGAGGACAGGTAGTTCTGGAAGCAACTGCTCCACCTTCTCTAATCCTCTGGGAGGGGGAGATCTTTAGCAACAGGCTTTAAATCAGCTTGGAGACCTATACAAAAAGATCCAGGAGAAACAGAGACTGTCCTTGGCTACCGATTCTGGCTTGAATGTATCTTGAAGGTTTAACCTGTTTACATAGTTATCAGCAATTTTTTTCTTCTTTTTATTTTTTTGTTCCAAATTAGTTTGTTTTTTTCAAAGCATGCAGAATAATTTTCCAATGCCAGTGACTGGGTAATAGAATGAGATGAAGCCACTGCTGATTTGCGTTAAAGGACTGAGGGGTTGCTGGTAGTTTCAGCAGTTCAGTATGCACCAGGAATAAGATCAGTGCACAACTAAAACTTGATATTTTTTCAAAGCAGCACACTATAAATGTTTGTTTTCAAACATTTAATAGATAGCTCAAACTCAAGCTTTTGTGAATTTCTCTGTATAATTATTTCAAAGAGTTCCCATCTGTCATTCACTAGAAGTTGAGAGTTTATCAGGATACTGTAGGTTAATGGGAGGCAGTGGCCAAACTATAGCGTAGGAAAGACTGGAAAAAATACATCAATGAACATTCAGACATGAACGGTTTTACCCATTGTCAGTGAATGTGACAGCTGTTGTGTGATAACTGATTCAAATGAAGTTAAATAATCCATTTTTTCTCTTCCCCCCCCCAAAGAAAAGGAAGTATGCCATTAACAGTGCTATATAGCACTTATATACAATGTAAATGTTACACATATTGTATTTACTTTTGAAAATTTAGATTGAGAAATCTAGAATGAAAAATATAAAACTCCTTTATAGGTCTCTCTCAGAATGCAAATTTATGTCTCAAGGGGCCAGTGGAACTTAAATTATAAATACTGTCTGTATTTAAGGAGTTTTAAAAACACATATTACTGAATTGATAGAGCATAACAGTTCCCTTGCTTTGGCAGCATTATGTTCTATCTTGTAAAATGTACTTGGGGACATGTAAAATGGTTTATTAAACCTACAGTCCATAGCTAGAGTTGTTACATTTTAACATATATATTTTTCATTCATGGATTATTGAACCACTAAATCCTAACAATTTGTCCTCACGCCAAACAATTTCTTTAAGTGTTGTTCCGAGTCTTTTCAGTAACTGTGTAACTGTTGGAACATACCCCAGATCCTCAAAATTTAAAGCTATTTTTCAGTGTATACAAAGGTACATTTAAAAGCAGGCAAGAAAGGAAATTTCTGTTCACATTTGAATGAAATTCTTTCACAGAAAGAAGTCCATGATGTATTCCTGGGTGGGAGATGTACAGTTTTAGGGACAAAATTCTTGAATGTAAAGCATTGTTTATAACCATGAGTGATGTATACTAAAAGAAATAAGGAAAATATCTACATATTGTGTTGCATGAACATTTTTTCTTAAAACTTGGGAATAGCTTGCTAATAGAGAGTGTCTTTCTCTCTGCTTTTACATGGATTATTGTTTTTCCATGCTAGTGAAAAGTTGGCATCTGCTATCAAGCAGGGGTGATTTAAGCCTACTTGGTGTGCCAAATTATATCAGGATATTTAGTCTGGGCTGTATTTACCTTCTGTTTTCTTCCACTGTTTTTAGAAATAACTCTAGGGAAGAAGCTTACCTACAAAGAGCTGAAAAGTAGGAAAGTAACATCTCTTCTCTGCATTTTCCAAGGCCCCAAATAAGTGATGTTCATCGTACAAAAAATATCTCCATTGATCTGAAACATCTCATCGCTGTGATGTACCAACAGCTCTCTTACAAACACATATCTAGGATTTTTTATTAATCTCATGCCTGAAGAGAAACAGGAACTGAGAAAGTTAGTGGATAAAAGTCTGTGGTCTAGACTTCAAAATTTTAAGTGACAAAGGATCTGTCTGAAAGATCTTTTACTGGTGTTGATTTTATGTACATTATTGATAAAATAACTTTCAGCAAAGCAACGATGCCATAGTATTTGTGAAATGGCACACTGAGGAGAAAATGTGTTAGATCATAGAGGTTGTCTGTATATTTTTCTGTCTGGAAAAGGCAACCAGTTTAGAGAGTAATAAAGCAAATTTAGAAATGAAATGATATGTGCTCTAAATGCACATAACTGTGTTATTACGGGCCCAAATATCTTGTCTGTAAAGAGATAAAGATGTTTCAAACATTTTCTGAAAGAAAGGGAATTTATACATGGCAAGTTTTATAAGGATAATTTATCCTCTATTTTTACTTGGTGGATCTTTGCTGTGTTAGGAATACTGATTTCCATGAGACATAACCTTTTACTCCCTTTTTCTGTGATCCTCCCTTTCCTTTATTTCTATTCTCTCTGGTTGTTATTATTACAGCATTTCAGATTATTTGTTCTGAGGCGTTTCCATGAGCAGAAAATTTCTTAAAGAACATAGCCAAGACACATAACAGTTTCTTTTGTTTGCTTTTGACTGAGAAAGTATTTTGCCATCCCTTAGGCTATAAACTGTTTTTTTCAGGCTGTAAGAGTCTATGCTGTCTTTGCAGGTGTGGTTAATAACCAGACTCTTTGAATCCCGTATATTTACCTCAAACCTTTTCAGTTTGTGCTGATGAAGGAGCACTGCACAGGACCTAAGGGTTGCACTGAAACCTTCTACTATAGCATCTGATACAACAGGGAGCATTTACCAAATCACCTGTTATCTGGGGCTGCTAAATTCAGCTCTCAACAGAATCAATTTAGGAACTCTGTTCAGATTGCTTTCATGAAGACTATTTTATGTTTTGTAAGATGTGAATTAAGCACCTGTTATTAATATAGATTATAAATGCAATACAATATTTGTAGTATCTTTCATTTCAAGCTAGTGACTATTTCATCAGCTTTACCATTTCAAATGAGAAAATCACTCCCCTTCTATGTTAGCATAAATGTTAATTAAACTTTCTTGCTCCAAAATACTCTTCTGAATAATTGAATATTGCTTACAGACAGCATCTGCTGAACATTGCCAAACCATTTATTTAAGAGTTAATAATAAATCACCCTAGTTTTTTTTTTCATATGAAAATAGTAATTTATTTAAAAAATGTATTTCAGTTATTTAGTGGTGTGGTGGTGGTTTTGGTTTTTTTGTTGTTTCTACAAAGAATATTGTGGTGGTTTCTACAAAGATTACCATCCTTGTAACCTTTCTCCTTCTCTACATGTGTACTGTATACGATTTTTTTTTGGGTGTTTTTTGCTCAGATAGCTTTTGGTATTAACTACCTAGTCTCCATATTCTTAAATCATTCACAATACCATATTACAAAATATGGAAAATGAAAAATCTGTTACAGACAAAGCTTGAAAAATAGGAGTAAAATAGGAAAGCACACTTGCTTGCACAAAATGATGAAATGGAAATAGTCTACATTTTAATTATCAGATTTAAGTGTAGCATTTTTAAGAATCACATTCATCAAAACTGACCTTTACATCTTCTGTAGTAATAGTAAGAATTCCTCATTTATTTTGCCTTCTTCACCTGTTCCTATCAGAGCTAGGGTCAAAAAAGAAGTTGTTACACTTACACATCAAGAATCATGACATCTGGAGAAAAGCAGAATGCGTTATGTCCTGGTGAGAGTGTTATACAGTAAGACTTGACTCACATTTTACAAAATATGAGGTGTTTTCTGATCAGTTGATTTAATTAAAATATGATATTCAGTTCCATGCAATGCTCATGCTTGATCTGTTTTAAGTCTTTCCAACATACAAATATATAGTGTAAAATGGTATTAGATTAGCTTGAATGACTTGTCATTCTGTTTGCAGATACCTCAAATCAGCTATGCATCTACAGCTCCAGAACTGAGCGATAACACCAGGTATGACTTCTTCTCTCGAGTGGTCCCACCGGACTCCTACCAAGCACAGGCCATGGTTGACATCGTGACAGCCCTTGGGTGGAACTATGTGTCGACGCTGGCTTCTGAAGGCAACTATGGGGAGAGTGGTGTGGAGGCGTTCACCCAGATCTCTAGAGAAATTGGTGAGTGTGTGTTTATCAGGTTTGGTATTTAGAGCTGCTGGGTTACAGAGCATTGCTGAGCTCTGCCTAGTTCTATGCAGTGTGTTCAGAACAGCAGCATGTGTGTTTCCTGGACTTAAGTGAAGGGGTCTATGGATGATTTTGCAGTTTGTGCGTCTGCCAAGGTGACAGTTTTGGTAGTAATTTAAGAAGAGCTCCCGAGAGAGGCAAAAATATATGTCTCTTTACCCTTTTGGAAATGGGGAGCTCCTTGATCAATTAAGGGTAAAAAGCAACCACTAGCTGAATTGCAACCAGATTCGAGGAGATGTGATTGATTTAGCTTAGGAAGATCGTAATCCAATGAGACCTCATTTTCCATGTTCCAGCACTGATAAATCTAGGGGTTTTAGTTTTGATGAATTTGAAAAATAACAAAATCTGTGAAGTAGAAATATATACCCTTGTTGCTTTTCCTTCAGGAAAAAATGTGCTTTATAATTACAGGCATTATTATGGGAAGTATATTTAAGTCCCTTTGGTCTTTTTTTTTTTTTTCACACTTCCATAGTTATTTCTGGTCTGAAAAAAAGTTGCTATTCTCAGGAGCAGTAGGATTTTTACACTAAGGAATAAGATGATGAGTAGCAGGTGATTTGAAAGAGAGAGGAATTGGTCTTTTGCTAAGTACAGTGTTAAATGACACAAAATAATAGCCTTTCAGAAAAAAATAAAAATATTGCAAACAACAGTATTTTTCCTGTCCTTCCTCAGAAAGCCTGGATTAATCTACTGGATTAGTCTTTCAGGGCATGTATGTATGAGCTCTGATTCTTTCAAGTTGTCTTGGGTGAGAAAATATGATAATAGCTTCCACTTTCATTAACCACGTGTAAACATAGAGAGCATATCAATCATGGAGGAAGGTGCATGTGTGTCTCAGGTACTTATGATTGAACCAGAAAGGTAACTGACTACTCACAACAGTTTGGCAGTAAGACAAAAACTCAGCAATTCATACTATTAGGGAAATGGTTTGTACAATATGCTCGATTGATAAATATTCTGTTTCTAGCTTCTGTTGAATGCTGTCATATCCTAGATGTCTTCATGAGAGAGCCAAGGCTGACTATAATACAATGGTTTGATCTGGAGTTAGCAAAGGCATGGATAATTCTTCCACAGTTCATACCTGAAAGAGACAGTTTATTTACTGTGTCAAATACAGCAGGAAATTGGTTGGCTGCCCCAGGCATTCCCTCTGCAGCCCGGCTAGTTCTGCTGAGTTCTGAAAGCAGACAAATAAAGTGCTGAGGACTTTTTTACCATTTCCCATTTCCAGAAATATGATTTCTTCAGATGGATGCAATAACAACAATAACAACAACAGTATTTTCATTATAATCACAATGACTTGAGTTTGTGTCAGTTGGATCCTGATCAGTCCTAGAATAAAAAAAGACCATTGTCAGTCATTCAATAATTATTCATAGCATTAATTAAATAAATATTGATCTAAAGCAGTTAAAATAATGAATAAGTGTCCTAAACATTACAAGATCTGTGTAATACCATGAAACATAAAAAATAGCGTTTGTTTGTAATTTGTTTTTTTTTTTTCTTATTACTTTTGTTCTTTACTAGAGCACTTGATTTTGTTTATAGCAACTTGTTTACTATTGTGGGTACCAGGAACTCGAATGGTTCTGAAGAAAAGCAGAGGAGAGGCAGGAAATTATAAACCAGACAAGTAATTTTGAATTCCTAGAAAAATGTTGAAATAAATAATCAGGTAAGTCATATGCAATTATAGGGACATGATCAATAGCCAGAGCAGAACTGTCAAGAAAAAATAGTGTCAAAGCCATCTAATAATTTTCTGTGACAGGATAACATCTTTATAGCTGCAGAAACAGCACTTGATGTCACATCTCTTGAACTTAGTTCGTTATCTCAACTGCCACATACAGTATTCTCCTGAGAAAATTTGGGAATTGTGATTTAGGTGAAAATGTCATAGGCTAGATGCAGACCTATTTAGAAAAATTTGCTCAGAGAGTAATTAACAATGGTTTCTGCCTATAAGGAAGAATATGTTGTGTGGTATTTGGCAGGAGTTTATGCTGGATCAGATACTAGCCAATATTTTCATGTTTAGTCCAGATGGGCTTTGAATGAAGGATATGCCTGTAAAATCTGGAGCTGACTTCAGCTTGGGAAAGGACTAGGAGTGTATTGGAAAAGATTATTAAAGTCCAAAACTGAAAAGATGGTCTGAAAAAGTAGTATGCAATTTAAGAGACAAACACAAAGCATTGTGCTTCAGTAAGAAGGATCTGTAAAATGAGGAATACAGGAAGACTGGTCAGAAAATACTATCTCAAAAAATGATGTGAGCATGATAGTAAATTATAACCTTCCTATATTCCTCACACTTACTGGAACACGCAGGTGGGCATAGCACCTGTAAAATAATTTGCGTAATCTTCCAATTTGCCTGACACTTGTGAAACCTCATTTTGACTCAGTACAGGTTTTGAGCCTCACTTCACAAAAGGTGAGAAACTCTGCAAGCGAGAACAAAGACAACCGCAAATCTTGAAAAGGTGGTCTGTGATGAGTGACTGGGCATGGTGGTTTGTTAGCCTGAAGAAGAGTTGACTAAGAAGGGAAGGTGATGGAAAATGTTTTAAAATAGACAAATAGCTTTTACAGAAAGGTATAAGACCACTTGTTCATACAGATACAGTGTATTTAAACAGAAGTAACGGAGTTAATCTCTAGCATGACTCCATTTAGATTTGGAGAAAGCTCCTTTTAGTGGTTAAGACATTAAAGCATTAACCAGCTTGCTTGGGGATGTTTTGGAGCCTCTATTGCTGAGAATACATTAAACAAACAGCTGCCCAGGGGTTATATAAGTGTACTTAGTTCTTCCTTGGGGCTGGGAGGTTGATCAGATGATTTCTTAATGTCCCTTCCAGCTTGATTCTGTTATCCACTGTCCTCAGACTTTTCACCTGAACCATAGGGCTGGAAATGCTTTTAAAATGGAAAATTTGAATAGCATCTAATTATGAGGTCCAAGACTATAGAGTCGAGGTAGGTTTATAAAAATCATCACATAATATAAGACAGGAAAACTTACCAGCTCTTTGTTAATAAACTGTGCGTTAAGAGTACCTAGTCAGGACATTGCTCCCACTGTGCTGCGGGCATACAAATACATAGGACAGCTTAACTCTGAGTACTTTACATCTTGTTTAAGACAAGTAACTGACAACTGAAAGCAGAATGACTGTGAAGATAAGCATAATGGAAAGCCATAAATTTAAGGAAAGGATATGAAAGAAATTGATACCTTCATTTCTGAAAAAAAGTTCAGTGCCTGAGCGGACATGTGAGAGCAGTTTTGAAAATATAAATAGAAAAACTTTTGGAGTTTGTTTGTTTGTTTGCTTATTGCTGTGGGGTTTTAATCTATCTGTCTGTCTATTATAGTTTTCTCCAGTCAGCTAAGAATTAAGAAGGGGTGGGATTTAAAATATTTTTAAAATAGAGGTTAATTTCTTGTACTTATAATTTCAGGTACTTATATGTTGTGATCTTGACTCTTTCACACTAATTTCCAGTTTGATTGGCCCTTTGTTCAACTGCTATTTCTTGATCAGTAACAGAAGCAGAAAGGAAGAAACAGGCTCCCAAATGAAATGTGGAATACTGAAAAGGTCAAAGTGGTGCCACCCTGACATGTCACAGAATATATTACATATCAAAATCTGCTCTCATTTTAATGACAAAGATCCTGTCTAGGACAAAGCATAGCTGGAAATTAAATATTTTACATGACAATGATTGTAAGGAGAATAGGGACTGGTACTTATTCCAATGCATTCTTCCATGCACTATTGTTTGAAGACAATGATTAAATTTATAGGATTTTCTACGCCCATTACAACCTTAATAAGTGATACCACTATAATAATTTTGGCATCATGATAAAATAGTTTTGGTACATTGACCAAAGGAATGAGTCAATACAAAATGATAATGCTTAAGAGTTTAAGCATTACACTGAGAAAAACTTGACTTACCGAGAGAAACTAAAAAGGGGAAAAGAAGGAAGCACATTTCACCAAGTCTTCATTAAACTGTCATGCTGGATATTGCTTTTCTATTTACTTTGCTGTTAATGATGTTTGACAAAATAAATGTTGGAAAGTCTCTAATCAGACTTCTTTTAATGGTTCATTCCCCCTGCTATTAGATACCAAATGAATTCACCATCAGAGAGAAAATCATGGGATCCTTTTCACATTTTTACAGAATACAAAACATTTGGTTCAGAAAAAATCTCTTTGAGGTCAGAGTACTTGGTCAGTTAGTGCAGCGTTTGCAGTGGAATAAGTAACAAATCCACAAATAGTATGCAAAGTGGTACGTGACAGATTATATCCCCATGAGTGGTCAACGAAAAATTGACACAAGTGCTGATAGGTACTGGCAGTGAAACACTTATGAAATGATCAGAAAAGGAGGGAGAGATGATAAAGGCAAAGAATTGCAGCTGGTCATTAAAAATAGGTGAGGAACTTCAGCATTGCGTGGCCGTTTTTTCCTTTAAGCCAATTTTGCTTGAGGTGTAAAGAAGACAGCAAAGAGGATTCTTTGACTTAGCCAAAATGACACAACTTCATAGCAGCTTCACCTCAGAAAAGAATGGTGTACTTAATATCAGTGTGTACCCTTGAATGCTTGTTTTTAGGAAGAGGATTTTGTAGTTTTACCTACTCCCTTTATCCTGCTATATTGCAGGATATTCTGAGAAGCAGCTGCAGTTACTTTATGATCCTTCATGATATTTTACCACTACAGTCACATTGATAACTATATACCTAATTATAATGAACACTTATACTGAATGAATGCTACAGTAGCTTTACTTAAATTGTTTCAGACTTCAACATAGCTAGCTGTATTTTGTTTACATGGAGAATGGTCTGTGACATTTTTTTGACATAGTTCTTGGGTAATCTTTGTCTCTTGTCAGGTTTTTTGTGTGTCTACAGTTGTGCATTTTATGTCTGTTTTTCTCCAAATTGTTGGATTACTTCTTACCTTCACTATTGTTTGGACTTCTAAAGCTTTTAATGAATGAAGTGAAAGTTTAGTGGGAATTGGGGAAGGAGGGAGGGAGGGGTGGTTGAGCAGGAAAATAAAACTTAAGAGTGTGTAACCTTTCCTCTCCACTTAGCTTATGCATTGATAATTTAGAAATGAATGAGGTGGATTGCTATTAAGATTAATTCACGTTTCCTGCAGTAATCTTTGTATACCTTTGATATAAAGCTAAAGCTTTTTAGATCTTGTTAAGTAAGCTGATGAATAGACTTTCTTTTTTCCCCCCTCCAACATGTTATTTAATAGAAGATCAAAAAAATGTTGCAAGATGAAGACTGAAGAGATACAATACATGAAATGTAACCTTTTTTCCCAGAGATATTTCTGCTTTAAAGACTGATTTCAAGCTTAACAAATTAATTTTCACAACTAATAATATTCTAACATACCTTCACAAAGGGGAAACAGTTTAATTCAGTTTTAAGTTTTACTTTTATATTTATGTAGCTGAACTCTATTGATAACACTGTATTTCAGGTTGCAAGCTGTAATTAATAATAGCACTATATAATTGGCTACAGGACCTTCAAAATAACGTTTGAAAAGTTACAAAATCAGATAGTAGGTGTATTAATATTGAAAAAGCTTGAAAATTATACCAGCAATTTCAAAAATTTGTACCAATTAGTACCTGATAAAGAACAGGGTCATTTTTAGGGATTTATAATGAAGGACCATTTTAATTTCTCTCAGTGGTGCTAATCATTATGAAATTCTTCAGGGTTAATTATATGGTTTTTTTCGTCTATAGCTTTAAGGAGGTATCTTGGAGTAGTAAACATGCTTTCCTGGTATGCTCT
This sequence comes from Mesitornis unicolor, assembly GCF_000695765.1. NCBI lineage: Eukaryota > Metazoa > Chordata > Aves > Mesitornithiformes > Mesitornithidae > Mesitornis > Mesitornis unicolor. Next base: position 4,994 of record NW_010206254.1, on the reverse strand, counting down.
CTGACCCTCCACTGATTGCTGGAAGAGGGACCTTGTCTCTAATAGTTCTTGAGGGGTTTCTTCTTCAGTCAGTTAGTTGAGGTACTTTTTAAACCTCCTGTAGAAAGCTCACTAGCTCCACTGAAATGGCAGAAATCTTCTGTAGAACTGAGTTTTGTACCTGCCGCAAAAAGTATGTACCATACAGTGGACTTTATTGACAGAAGTTACATAGCCAACCTTGCTTCCTTAATCAGCACAAATTCACTGATAAGCTTGAAAGAGTTGTATTCTGTTCGAATTTCTTATCCTTGCGACCAGTTCAAGCAATAATATTGCTCATAGGGGTTCTTTTCGGGTACCATCACAAAAAGTGCCAGAAACAGTTACAAAGAAGCCTAAGTAATTTACAGACAATATAATTTTTTCATGGATTGTCTAAGCAATGTTGTCACTATTTGAAACCACTATTATACTTTAATAACTATGGAGTGAACTAAGTAGTTCTGAGAGTTGGCAAAGGGGATCTTAAGGAGGCTTTGGTCTGGAGCTAGAGGTGGAGACCATCCCTGTGCTACAAGATATGTGCTTGTATGCTAAGCACTTCATCTTGTTCCCCTACTTGTACAAATTATTTTTATTCCACAGGAGTCCTGGGCAAGAAATAGGGACTTCTGTATGTGCTTGACCCTGAAATAAGTAAGTGAATACTTCCCTGAATCTCATGGGGCTTAGCAAAGGATGAAGTGCACAGGAAGATTGTCTCTGAGGCTGCCAACAAGGCTCCGAGTAGGAACACCTCACGCTTCCTGGTTTTACCCACTGACATTTATTGTCTCATGTCAGCTGGTGTGTGAACTGTGGTTGAGGCTGAGTTCATTAGCAATTTTTATGTGGTACAGTTACCAAATAGCTGTGATATTTAATCTCTTTGAAGTCTGAAGCTGCTTCCATTTTGCTTCTCGCAGTCAGCTCTTGGAGAGCTGAAACAAATAAGCTCCTCAGAGCAAGGACCAATATGGTTCCTAAGTGATGCCTACTGTGGTGAATTTAGAACATTTAGAAAACTCTGAAAAATAAATTATAAAAGCTCCCTATAATATGGAGGACCTTGGCACCTTTATGTGTGCCTATGTGAGGTTTTTTTTCTTTTTACTTCATGTCGACACCAGATATTTGTATGGGTTGTGAGCACAAATTCAAAGAATATTAAAAATGTCCAGGAAACAAAGTTTTGTTTTGGCAGTGCTTTTAGTGTAATGGCTTGTTTATAGAACCTTTTAACTTAGTCATGATGTCTAGTTCAAGATTTTTAAATGTAAAAATGCAGACAAAATTATAAATGTGTTGATGCTAATTTTAAGAAAGCAATCATTAGATTAAAAGCGTACTTTTGTTGAAATATAGTGTGTGGTGTTCATAATGAATGTGCATTTTCATGAAGCGGTTTTTCAAATGTGGAGCTCTTTGCAGCTGTGGATGGGGATTACAAGTTTCAGTGTCTATAAATTAAAGTCAGTAGTTTAAGGGAAACCATTTCAAATAAGATGTAAGGTGTGCTTTTAATATTAAATGTGAACAAGAATTTAAAAATACTAAGGGATACTGGTATATTTATCTGAAGTTTAAATCACTGAAAGACATCTTTCTGGAAGGAAGTTCAGTACAAACTGTAGTCTATACTATGCCTGAGGCCTCTATGATTGTAAGGGTGCTTTCTGGACTTATAAACTCTTATTGAAATTTCTGAAATAAAAGGTACAATAAATATAGAGGTAGTAAAGTACCATCAGATCATTGTGATGGCAGAAATGAAATTTCTCAAGTGCTACTGTTCTGTATATTAGTATATATTACTGTTGAGCCTATACCTTCTCTTAGATTCTGTGAATCTCTTTTGCTAGAAGGAGTCCCAGAGCAAATAAGTCACACATAATGAAAAAAACCCTGTGAAAGCAAACTTAGGAAACATCCGAATCAAAATGTAGCCATTCTAGTTGTTTATGACCAAGTTTCACACAATTCCGTTAGCAGGAAGTGGATTTTAACAGAGTTAATCCCAGTGGATATTCTTCTTGTAAGTGAAAGTATTTGTAAAGGGGATACTAGGAAGGAAAGCATTCAGGACATGCAATATGATTTGCAGTCTGAATAAAGCTGCCCATGTTTGGTTGTTGCATCATGACTTTGCTGTGGTGCAAGACAGAGAGGAACTATGGGAGATGCTTTGATAGCTTATTTTCCATGATGGTTGTGCTTAACTTGTTTTAGAAAAAGAAAAAGAAATCTGTTAATAATAAGTCCCAGAGGCTTCACAGATTCTGCAATTAGTGAGATTTTTTTCCGCTTCCATCAAGAACTGATTAAGAGCTCCTTTGCCCTTTATTTTTTTCAATAAACTTCTTTTATTGTCACTTCTGCAGAATGCTTGTTTTCACACAAGATTCAGCATGACACCTTTTGTGTTGCAGTGGTGTGAGTGATTGTTGCAAGCCCAACTTTAATCGGAGACCAAATATGTGGAGCATGGCATAGCCTTGCTCAGAGTCTGTGAGAGTGAACTTTGCCAACATAATGGTTAATAGTTTTGCTTTCCAGCATGCACAGACTTTTGTAAGGAAAGCCTGTATTTAAGGGCATTATCTGAGCAAAGGTGACAGGAAGGAGCATGGTGACATGGGCTTGGGCTGTATTTACATGTTCTTTTTTGTTAACATGTCAAAGAGATCACAGTATTTGAATTGTAATCTTGGTTGTGCTTCACTAGTCTAGAATCAGTAGTCTCATTCACACAGAGCTGCACTTGGTCAAGAGAAGTTCCTGTCTCTTGAGTTTGCTGAGAAAATTGCACTTTTCTGTCTGTATGTATTTGTCTTCAAATGGTTTCTAGTAGTTTTGGATGTTTAACATTTTTACAGCTTTTCTTTCTACCTGGAGAACTGCATGTCTTATAAATCATGTGTGAGAAATGCCTCGTGATTGAATATTAGCAATATGTTCTTAGTATCAGCTCTTTCATGATCTGTGGCTGCAGTTTAAACAATGAAGCATTGGAACTTCTGGTCAGTATCTTCAGTGGTGGCCTCAAAGGAAGAGAAAGATACCAAAATCTTACTTAACAGTCACTGGCAGAATTACCTATCCAAGGAGTGTTTTGTAACCTCAGGTATTTAGTGGTTGATGCTTAAATTTCCTGAAGCACGAAGATTTTTATCCATTATAATTTCTCATTATCATTTTAACCTCGCTCATTGATTGTTTCGATGCTATGCATACTATGCAGGAGAATCCAGCTAACCTTCTTCAAGCATGCCTCCTTGCTTATCTTAACTCTGGGTTAGAAGATATGAAGTAATTGTAGTTTAATAGTTTTTGTTGTCAGTTTCTGGATCCCTTATTTCACTTATATCTCTGTTAAGCTGTGTAGCAATGACTGAACACCCCAAGTAAAGCCTCACTATTGATTTATGTAGTGTCATTGTAATCTCATTTTTATTTTCAGCCCCATTCTTTATACATTCTGACGAATTGTAAGCTCTTTTTCTGTTGGCTGCTGGGTATCAAGCAAATTATTTCCAAAAGCTATCTGTTCTGACACTCAAGATTTGTTAACAAATGGCTACAGCTGATTTAGAACTCAATGATGTGTGCGAACAATTCCATGTATTCTTGCCAGCATTCGTTCCCTTGCATTTGCCAATAGTCAATATTTTTCTATTATATACTTGTTTATCTAGCTTTGTGAATACTTTGTCTCCTCTCTCTGCTCTTCTTTATTTCAAATAATTTTATACTGTCTTCAAATTTTCCAATCTTTCTGCTTTATACTCTCCTACTCTCTCTTTTTTTTTTTTTTTAAAGAGCATTGTGTTATACGAACCAAGCCCTAGTAGGCAGTTCTAAAGCACACATTTGTTAGCCTTTTCCAGTGCTGTTTCTTTCTACTTCTTGTTTTCTGATCCTCAGTGGTCCCTTCCCTTTCCCCAGCCCCCAAGTTCTGCTTATTGATTCCTAAGTTCCTAAAGTCTTCTAAAAACACTATTATGAACTTTACTATTCTGTATGAAAGACTGAGATAACTGCTTTTCAGTAACTACTATTACTTTCTATATGAGTACTAATAATAAGAGAATGAAGAGAGATTTGAACTTACCTTATGAATGTATCTTGTATAACTGTATGGCCCTCTAAATGTGTTTTTTCTGCAAGGTGTTTTACACTCTATTTCCCTATTATGAAGGATGATACTATCTGTTCCTGATCCAATAGCGCTGGTAGTTTGAGGGTAAAAGTAACTTTCAACATGTGTTAAGTTGAATTCTTGTTATCATCCAACTGTATGAGAAGGCACTGACTGTCACATAGAAAGCTCATGTAACAGGGAACTAAAGTTGTTCAAGTATTAGATTAGCCCTAAATGAAACTTGGAATTTCTCATTCTTTAGAGCTTTTGACAACTGATAATTTCTTTATGAACTGAAATAGAGGGAAATTGTATTATATTTTTTTTGTGTGCAAACTTCTGCATTACAGATCATCTGAAGCATGTTTTGTTCAGATTTCAATATAATTTTATTTTAAAAGCTTTAAAATTAAACAGAAAATAAGTGTTTCATCTGAAGGTGCAATTATGTCTTCTGCTATTAAAAAGAAAACATAAACACAACTGAAACTTTGTTTTCAGGATTTTAATCAATTTTGGCTAAATGGCAATATCTATCAGAAAAAAAATCATAAAGATTAATATCACCCAAGCATAATCTTTGCTTTCTTCCTTAGGCCAAATTCTGCTAATAAATAGTGCATGTGCATGATAGGTGATCTACTTTCCTGGGAAATTCTACCAAGATCTAGGAAGCTGTTAAAGCAGACAGCATTTTTAATTTTTTAATTTTCTCTGAAGAGACAGCAAAGCAAGAAAATAAATATTTAACTTTCTATATGTTTATATAACATATGTGACTTTATGTCCATTATATGTCCTGTGCTGTGACATATATGACTGTATCCTCAAT
>NW_010206253.1:1174-2763 GCF_000695765.1 Mesitornis unicolor | reverse complement strand
ATAAAATATAAATATATATTTATATTCAATTTTAGATTTGTAGAATATTAAATAGACTTATGTTGTAGACTGTAATGAAAAAAATGTCACCTTAATTTCATTTGCACAATGCAAATATGAACAGAATGCACAAGGGCATAATTCATTCTTGTTCTAACTCTCTTGATTTAATTAACATTAGACCATGCCTTAAGTTGTCTAAGTATTGTTTTAATCTATATTGTAAACTAAACAGTTGTAATATATCTGCATATCACCTGGAAGATAAAAAGTAATAGCAGAACATTAGAAAATTTGTGGTATAAAGGCTTTGAATTTTCTGATTAATAATATAAAGGTCAAATTAAGACTTCAATTCATGCTTTAAAAAATAAAATTATGGAAGAAACATCTGTTATTTTGAAAGCTCGTATTCACAGGCAGCATGTTTTTAATACCATCCTGATCTAATAAAAATAGATTTTTTTAAATACACTGTATAAACTGCAGGTTCATCGGTTAATAACAACCTCACTTTTGCTGCAAGCATATAGTTAAAGCAATAGTATGATCAGATTTTCAGTGTTCTGGACAGTCATGCTAGAAATTATGAATAGAAACACAATAGTGTAATTTTTGTATACATATATTCCTCCAGAGGTTGAGAGACCTCACAGGGTGCCATTAAGAAGTCAGATCCTATCAGGAGTTAACCACATGATGGTTGTTGAGGAATTACAGAGCAACCCCAATGACTGAAGTACTGCAGTGCATTAACTGTTAAACAAGTGATAACTGTTCATCTGCTCCATCTGTTTCCCCAAATGTTCATGTGTAGGCATCGAGATCCTCATCTTGGTTATGTTTCTTGTGTTCTAAAATAATACAAACAAATTATACAAAGGGAAAAAGAAGCTTGTATAATTCTGTACCTTAAAAGTTAACTTTTGTTCACTACGTATGTTCTTGAAATAATCTTTATCTTCAGACTGCTGCTGACAAACAGGGAGGTTATATTGACTCCAGCTTCTCCAAATCTTTGTCCTAGTCCTCTCACAGGGATTTCCACCTATCCCAAAATGTTTGATCACTCAGCAATTCCACATTGAACAGCTCAGTGTTTTTAACCAGTTAGTGCCATAAGTTCCTATCTTTAAATGTAAACTAGCTATCAACAATATCTGTTTAATTGTTTCTCCAGCAGCTCAGTTCTGTCTGCAGTGGAAATATGAACCTCCTCGATATGGGAACCTCTTCTATGTATGGCATGCAAAGGAGATGGTAATAATTGTCTCCTTCTGTCAGTAAAGGTCTTTATTTTGTAACATTTTAGCTACAGTACTATAGGAAAGTGAACTACTCTGAGCACTCCATGTGGATTAAAACAAAATCTTGTTTGACTCTTTTATTTGAATAAAGGATTTTTCCAAATATGCAGCCCATTACTCAGTTCAAATGATTCCTCCTTGTTTTGGTTTCATTGTGAGATTTACAAAAACTTAAAACCTTTCTCATCGGCTCTAAGCTTTCCTCCAGGCAATCCTTGTCTATCACTAATCGCAATTAGTGTTGCTTGTTTACTTAATGACAAGCTAGCAGTTTAAAATAAG
>NW_010206253.1:0-1143 GCF_000695765.1 Mesitornis unicolor | reverse complement strand
CCTGCTGCAGAGTAAGAACAACAAAGCTAAAACAATCAGTCTTTTTCATCCCAGATCCAGGCAGAGAGAAATTACTTCCTTTTTAAACATGTAATGGCAGGTCAAGTAGGGTTCTGCTTTTTGGATGGCTTTTACAGTGGAGTGTCTCACAAACTCTAGAACTCTTTCATAAAACTTCCTCATATACCAAGACTCTGTAAATAATTTAGGAGGAGAATGTAGGACTTATGTTGTATAAAGGGAAAAAGTCTTGTTGAAAGCCTTTGTTGTAGTCTCTTAGGTATCTGCATGCCTAAACTTCTCTAGTCTGAGAGCCTCATCACCTCTCTGAAAGTCTCATCGCCTCTCTTTAATCTGAGTCTGGAGAAAATGTAAAAAATTGACTTCCTTTGACTAAGTCACCATGTCCATGTCTAGGTAGAATCTGAGAGTACTTTTAGAACTCTGGTGCCACTGGAGAGACAGAGTGCATGATGGTCCACAGTGGATCTGGATTCTAAGGTTTATTTAAGAACTAATGAGATGAGAATTTTGCACTGCTTTATTATCTGAGGCACCCACTCCTTTGCTGTCCCCAGTGCTATGGTTACTAAACCTTGCCACCCCTTCCTGGCAGGAAGGTCACTACTGGCCTGGCACTGTTGGTCAGAAAATTGGGTTAGTTCTACTGTGCCACATATGTGGGTCACTTTGGACACCTGCTGAGGTATTTTAACTGCCTTGTGAAACATAAGCTCTTAATGATATTGTAGCACATTCAAAAGATAACCACCAGTTAAACTCCCACCAGATCTTCCTTATTGACCGTTTCTTGGTTTTCTTCACATCTGAATGCTCACTTCTTGGTTTCTGCTACAGACAGCATCAGAGTTAAAGGATTACAGCTTGAGCTTGGAGACTTCTGTTCAATTTTTAGCAGTAGTACAGACTTTCAGCGGGGCTCCACCTATCCCTCTGCAACTCAGTTCCACATGTGCCAAACCTGTGTAATACTCTTTTCAGTTATAGGACTACATTATGCATAAAGGAGGAAATTATAAATGATGCAAAACATGAACATACTTTTAGGTTTCTTTTTGGTCTTTATTGTACCATTCTGAAAGAATATTTAGTGCATTTTCACAGAATCACAGAATGTTAGGG
>NW_010206252.1:0-21486 GCF_000695765.1 Mesitornis unicolor | reverse complement strand
AACCGAGCGATTCTGTGATTCTGTGAGAAGAGCAGGGAGAGGTGGTGAGCAGCAGTGGAGAGCTCTAAGCTCTGCATCCTCTGACCCCATCTTGTGTAACGTCATTTCCACAAAGGTATTGTGGAAAAATATTCCACATTTTTGGAAGCAAAGGTGCTCTGACAGTACTGGAGTCCAGAGAAGTGTTGACCATTCTCTTTTAAGTCCCACTCACAAAATAAGCCCTATTCACACGGCTCATGAAAAGGCAGTAGGCTGTGTTGCTACTTTGCTTGCCTGGACATCTTGATTTGACTTGAGTAAGTTTTGAGTTCCACTGAACTTCTTCCTTGGGAGGCACAGAAATCAGGGTATCTCCCAAATATCATTTAGCTGTGGCACTAAAATGAGACATTGCTCACAGTTAATTGAGCAGATCTGTGACTTTATCTCCTCCCTACTGCTGCAATTGTTAACGGTGTTGACATGTAAATTATCCTTACTGTTTTTTTAATAAAGAGCAGAAAATTTCTCTCCCAAACGAGTACAGTCCACCCAAGGACTTGCTCCCAGTGACTTGGTTGGTTAATTATATGCCCCACCTCTTCCTTATCAGACTAGGAATCCTTTTTCATCACCAGGAAAACCATCACAGATGCAACAAAGCCTGCAGCGTTTATAAGATAACTTTCGTCTCTTCACCTAACAGGCACTGTCAGAATACTGTTGGCCAACTCATTGTCAGAGTGCACAGACTGTCCTGCTCGCTGTGGACAGAGCAGTGCTGGCCAGAACCTGCCACTGTGCAGATATCACCAGGGGCATAATATTTGGATATTGCAGACTCGCATACTTTCCAGTTGTACTTGTCACCCCAGTGACCCTGGCACTCAAAAATGACAACAGTAATGGGAAAAAATCTCTGATGTTATTTGCAGCTTCTGTATCTGTCCCAGTCAGATGAACACCTACCTGCCCTTGGGCTGCTGTGGTACTGCTGGATCCAGTTTAACTGGTTCGGATATAGCATGGTCTGCTCTGCCAAAGCCAGTAATGCCTGGGGCACCCAGGACAGCCTGTTGTGCCTGTTGGTAGTGCAGAGGGTGCTTCACTCTTGCTCAGTAGCTTTTCCATGTTGGATGGTCTCATGAAGGTCACTAGATACTCAGGTGCCATTGATAGTTTTGTGACCATTTGGGTGAGTTCTGGGACCACTTTTAACCTTGGCTTGTTTAAGAATATAAAATGCCTGCATACATAACAAGATGTATGGAGAGTTTCTGTTTCTTAGAGCTATCTACTGTTATAGCCTTTAACACAGAAATAAATTGCCTGTCTTCTGGCACTATGCAGGAAGAAGCTCAAGGATGGGAATATGCCACTGGCGAAGAGAAAGTAACAGTGGGGATCTTTGTAAGCAAAATGTCTACAAATGTCTGTTTAACCACAGCCTCAGTCATATCAGTGTATCACACTATCTGGGAACCAGAGAAGGGAATTAAGTGCCTTTAGCTCTTTTTCTTTCTCAGACTATGTTACAGCTTGATAGGTTCTCTATTCCTATTCCCAGCACAGCCATGAGCACTGACCCAAGGGAAAGGGTGCTGTAAGTGACACTTGGGCAGGTATAAACTGTGTGTGTGTGCAGGGGGGAAATTACGGTGTTTGGCTATACAATGAGCCAGTATTACTGCTGAAACTACAGCCTAAGGTACTATCTCCCCAAAACAATAAAAGGGGGCAGCTGGAATATTTTTATTGCGTCTCGAGTCTGGTTATCCACTTTGCAATGTAGCCTCACAAAGTGGCAGAGCCGAAGGGGCAGGATGCAGCAGTGTGAGGTCAGGACAAGCAGAAGGGGGATGCTGGGAGTTGCTGCAGCATCTGTATGGGGAACCACAGCCTCGGACCTCTGGCGAACTGATGAAGTCATTTATGGGAAGACTTGGACAGTAACTCAACACAAATGAAGCTGTAGGTGCAATGATGTTTTGAATCAAAACAAACTAGTTCAAAATTTAAATCAATAATAGGTGCTTAAAGCTATCATGCAGGAAAGAACTGGCACAATGGTCCGCATTTTTGAAATGCAGATCAGTGGACCTCTCTTAAGGCCATTTGCTGGGCTTCCTGTGAAATTATATGTCGCTCCTGAGATAAGGCTTTAATGAAGAATGTATATCAGCATATTCTTAACTGCAGGTATGTGAATTGCTCATTGAAGTCTTGCTTACCTGCATGGCTGAAATGAGACATAGGATGTTTCACAACACTTTTAGCTGACATAAGCCAGCACTGCTGCCCAAAATAGTGCAAGGGCAAAGTTAGAAGATCCAGCTGATCCGAACTAACAGGCCATTGCTGCCGAAAGGGGGTGGTTCTTCTGTCTGCCCCCACAACCTGTCTCCCTGCCGCTGTCTGGGAACTCCTTACGCTCTCTTGCCCTGGCTCTGATCCTTCAGCTAGCCCTTCCAGCTCCCATGCAGAAAAAACACAGCCACACTTGCCCTGTGGTTGAATGAGCTGAGCTGGCTCACTGTGAGGTCGCTTTGGCTTTAGGGCTGTGCAAGGAAGAAGAACCTGGCTCCACAGCTGCAGACAGGTGTTAAAGAGAGGGGAAGGAGGGTGTGGGACTGATGTTTTTGGCAGCAGCAAGCTATTAAATTGGCTCGGCTGCATCTCCTAGCTGCACCCAGAGCAAACCCTGTCTCTTGTTTTTTGCTTCTCCAACTTCCTCCTTCTGCCAGCACCAGCATTTGCCCAGGCAGCTGATGCACTGTGCCAGGCATCAAAGCCAAACCAACAAAACCGCTGCTTAGCTTTAGACAAGATCAGCTTTACAGATGAGTGGCAAGGGGGCTGGTATGAGAGTGGAGGGAAAGACTGTGGGGTTTTTTTTGGCAGCAGTGACTGCTTAAGGTGTTAGTGAAAGTACATGTCCGGAGGCCTGGTACTGTGGTTGAGCCCTAGAAAATGAGACATGCTGAGTTTCCAGAGCATATATGCATGGGAAAGGCAGTGGATTTCTTTGTTTCACATTTCATTAGCTGACTTCTTCCAAAGGGTAACTTGACCCAGTTATCCATCTCTGGCAATCCCAGATTTCTCCTCCTATTAAAATCACCCTGTGATTTAGTAAGGAGTGTGTAAATGAATCACCTTGTCAAACGAGTGGAAAAAAATCACTGGCTTTTGCTTTTTGAAATACATCTGACCTGTTTGGTTACTAGATATTTGTTTTAAAGCATAATAACTGTTATTACTGCTGAGACAAACACAGTCTGATGCCAAAAACTAAACTGGATTCGCTGTCGATTTTGCATTTTTAAGTTCCAGTTAGCCGGGCTGTCTGTTTTCAGTTCCAAATCATCACAAAACAAACAGATTTAACTTCTCAAGAAATGCTGGATTTACTTGAAAGAACTTTGTAGATATTAAGAGGTTGTTGAATGTGTTTTAGAGTTGGCTGTAATGGCTGAAGTTTAAAAGCTTGAAGTTTAGATTACATACGGCTAATGAGCGTAGAGGAAAAAATGGAAAATCTGGGCTGATGATGTAAATGTAGCCCACGCATTGGCTGCAGAGCTGAGGATACAATCACATTCTTCTTAAAAATAGCCCCAATAGGTTACCCACAAAGAGCTGTCAAGATATGAGTGAGGAGGCAGCAGAGGGTAGGGATGAGGTGGTGGGGTTGGAGGAGGAAAGAGGTAACAGCCAGGCCCCCTGCAAGAAATGTCTGCATGGCTGTAACCTGGAGAGATGCCCCGGTGGGCTGCAGTCAGAAAGAGAGAATAAGTGGTGATACACGGGTGCGAGCAGAAGCAGCGATACACTGAGTCTGCCACCAAAACATTGTGTTCACGGAAACCTCACGCCAGCCATGGCTTGTTTACAGTATTTAGGATAACTGCTTTGCTATTTATGGTTGGGAAAAAACCCTCACTTTGCCGCATTACAACCTCTTTTCTGCAATTCAGTGAGAAGTTCACCATAAAAATGAGACTGACTACAGTAGCCTTTTTCTGGTTATGTTTTGTTTGTTTAAATGCTCTCATGCTGAAAAAAATTGACAACATTATATACACATTTATAAAGTTCTTTGTTATTTCTTTTATGCCAGTTTTCAGTTCACTGTTATTGGGCAGGTATACTATTTTAATGGGCAGGTAAGTTTTTTCTGTCACACCTATCCTTGGATGTGAAAATATATTCAGCTTTTGCCGCTGTTCCTGCAGGACACTGAAATTTGCTTTCTCTATACATGTATACAAGAGCAGCTTCAGTGTTCATGAGGAAAAAAGAAGGGTCCAGAAAAAGGATTAAGAAAATGAATTTAAAAATTAAATTCACATTAATTTTTTATTTTCTTTTCTGCAGTAATCATGCTTCTACGTTCACTTACTCTTAGTAACCTGCTACATTAATTGAATTTATGTGTTTTCAAATTAACCTTTGGAATCACAGACTCTAGAAGAGTTCAGGGTAATTTAAAGATGTATTTTATGAGAGTCAGATCTATAGATATCACCAAATGATACGCAAGAAATTATTATAAGTCAATCAAAACTTGAGCCAGGTAAGCCCAAATCCAAACATTCATTCCACATGCAGACTTCATCCTTAACATCAGTTTAAGCCGAGCTGGCCATGTACCTGGATTTTTCGCATGCCCTAAAATATTTTTAGGAACAGACCAGCACTCTCACTTATGAGAAGTGAGAAGAACATTTTTGCTAAAGAAAGAAATACCAAGTGGTAGGCTCATACTACCACATTATTAATGATAATGATGAAAATAATACTGCATGGTATTAGAGCTATTTAGACAGCATATCCTCAGTCAAAACAGCTTGCTGGTTTCCGTCAACAAAGCTGGTAGATTGCTGCAGACTCTGCCTGCTCTAGAGAACGCTGTGCCATACCATCTGCTGCCAAGCACTTCTACTCCCTGTCCTCTGTGAAACTGAGGACACCAGCTCTATACAGTAGCCTTTCTGTACATGGAAAGGCTTATTTTTTGAAGACTAAGCGCATGGAGCAATGCTGAGCGCTGCTTGCCAAGGTGCCAGGGTGCTGTGGCAGTACAAGTTCCTATTTGTACCAGCTCGTGATTGTTTCATTGCCCTGTGGAGTGCTCTTGATCCCGAGTGAGTGTTCAAGGCAAGGTTGGATGGGGCTTTGAGCAATCTGGTCTGGTGGGAGGTGTCCCTGCCCATGGCATGGAGGTTGGACTGGATGACCTCTAAGGTCCCTTCCAACCCAAACCATTCTATGATTCCATGAGTGATGGCCACCTAGCTTATCAGCCAGTATCCAAACCAGTGGCTTCTTCATCTAAACCAATCTTGCTGCTTCAGCCTTTCTTTTGCACTAGTGCTGACATTTGTCAGAGCTGTTTCGTTATGCTAATCCAGCAGAAAATAAATTCAATAGAAAATAGTTTTCTGCCATGTAAGGGGTATCTCTATTACCTTTCACATCTGTCATCACTACTTTTGTTTAACTACAATCACCTTCTCTATTCTTCTTACTGTATGAAAACATTATTTGCTTTCTGTAAGGTACAAGTTATATTGGTATCTCTCCAGAGGGAATCACACAGAATTTCTTCACCTTGCCTAATAGTTATAAATTGAAGTTGACTATTTTTTTTGTTTATATTTGTGGATGCATACTTTTTTGTTTGTTTTTTGTTATGTATTTATGGCTTTGTGTCCTAAAATCTCTTAGTACATTAAAATTGCATCAATTTGCACTGCCCATTTGAAGCTGCACCTTTTTTTAACCTAAAATGTAGTTTGATACTACAAAGTTAAAAAAGAATGCAAATTTTTTTATAAATTAAACGTTCAGCTGTTTAAAATGAGGGCAAAAGCTATTGCATTTTGATTTGGTTGAGGCATTTTATACAAACTCAGAATATAATTTAAGAACAACCCGCATATTTTGCAAGCATGGGGCAAAAACATACAAATATCCCACTGATGCCTGAAGATTTAAAACCATATTATTCAAGACTGTTACACTTTAGGGATTTTAGTACTTTGTGTCATGCATGCTGCTGAAATAAAGGCCTGTTACACCTCTGCGATTTCATCACCTTGTCATTTAGACTAGACCATAACATAACCTGAGATGATGCAGGCAGAGGAAATACAACATACCACTCATTTCACTAACTCACATGCTACAAGCTGAAAAACATCGTTACTCCTATTGAATAACCCTGTCATGCCCACTTCTATTAAGGCTCCACAGTTTAGTCTCTGCAAGTCACTTAGTGATGCTGAACAGGAAGAATGACGAAAATACTGTGTGAGCTAAATTGTGAGAGTCTCTCTGTCCTCTCACAATCTGTTCCTGCTCTTGCTTTTGCTCACACGTGGTATTGTAAGGCAATAAATATGAATTGAGTTTATTCATTTTGCTCATCCCCGAAGTATGAAGTTTCATCCATGTATGCCAGACTTACTGTCTCATATACTGTAGTTCTGTTTACCCATGTTTGAAAATGTCACAGACCTCATCAGAGGAAAATCGATAGAGTTTTTCCATTGCACAATGGAACAGGCACAGTGTTAGACCAATATTATACCTGTCACAAAGAGAATATTATACCTGTGTCCCACTGTAATATCTTTGTTCATTTAAAGACCCCAAGTCCCTCAGGGAGTGTCACAAATCCATATAATGTCCCTTTGTGCTAGATTTTTATATTTCTATCTCTGATTTAGTAGACAGATGTGAAAAACATACGAAGCCAGATAACTCCCTAGTAACTTCACAGCTGTAGATGTTGAAGAGAGCAAGTTATTCTGGCTAAGGTCAGTATTAATTTATGCTCAAAATTTTTCTTCCAGACATGCCATCTTTTGATGGTATAATATATCTTACTGTTATTTTGGGCTGATCCCTCCCACATTGATCAAACTGCTTCCCCATCTGTGGCCTCTTCTAGCATAAAGTTGTAAAGCATTCAGATCCCAGTATTTGCCTTTCCTGGGCAAGGGGAATAGTCTTAATTCACAGGCAAAATTAACAGTAGGTTAAAAAAGTCTCAAGACGGCAGAATTTCAAGGCTTTATGATATCTTACATCTATGAGAGTTTGCAAAAACAGTTTCTTCACTACCTTCACCTTGTTATTTCTGCTCAGAAGGGCAACGCAATCTTTGAATCTTTTCAACAGAAAAAAATTCTAGTTTCCTTTTGTCACTGGCCAAATTCTGAATGTTCTTGTCTTTTTTGTCTCCTCCCTTTGATCTGTCTAAAACTCCAAATTCCAACTTTGCTATGACTCAGGTTTGGCAGAACCACAAGCTGAACTCTCTATAATATAAACAGATAGTACAAAATAAAGTGCTGCTTTATAGTCAGTTAGCATTAGCTAGCGGTCATTCTATGTAGAGTAACACGGTTGCCTAGTGCTTTAAAATTTGAGGAGGCTTGGGTAATCATGCCGTTTTAAAAGCTATTTTTAAACTATAAACTGACCTCATTTAGTTTGGACAACTGCCTTTCCCATAAAGGAAAACATTAGTTTTAATTTTTTTAAAGTACATCTTAAAAGATTCTAGGTTAACAAAGGACGTTCAGAAGTCTTAAAGCCTCTTCTAGCATCTCTCTGAGTTATGTATATGAAGGGCTTCAAGTCAGCTTGGAGCAGGAACAGGAGCAAATTGTCATCTGCACAAAATATGTTGTTTAGATACACCTATAAAAGGTTGCCCCACATAAACTTTCTCCAATGCCAGATGAATCTATCACATTAGGACAGTATTGCAGCAAATGATCTTATCGACTCTGGGAGTAGAGCAAGGGGAATTCATGTGGAAAGGAACTGATTCAGGTTCAGAAAAGAGTTGGATATCCCAAGACCATTCCCTGGTTAAAAATCAATTATTTTTTTCGTTCCACCCAAGAATAAGACAAAATAATGTGGTTGCTTTTGCTGTACTACAGAGTCAACAGGCGTGAGCCAGCTCTGCTTAGTTTTTTCTAGCAAAAACTAGGAAGTTCTGCTGAAATGCATTGGGTGTCAAGCACAGCCTCATACTGAGATGATCTGCATGCCGAAGCTGACCCATATCCTGCTGGTTTGAGAATATGGGCAGGTAAAGCATGCAAGAGTTTGCACATGTCTGTGTAACACACGTCCTAACTCTTCCCTCACATGGTACAGAAATACCAGGTTCCTCACTGAATAATCTCAGTATTGGCACATGATCATGTCACAACGTACATTATTGTGGTGTTCATCCCTGGTTTTGGAAATAGCTATTTTATTTCTGCTACTATCAATTTTGCCTGCAGGTTTTCTTACGTACGCACAAAGGTTCAGTGTTTGCATATAAGGTAGTGCAAGAGGATTTTTTTCCCTGTAACCACTTGCACTGGAAATTAAAAGAAAAAGTCACAGGAAAAATGTATGGTCTCACAGAAAAATAATAATAACAACAAAAAAGCTTGTTTTTGAAAAATTCAGATCTGGGGGCAAAATACAAGTAGACTGTTATCTTTTCTAATTCGAGTGTGGTTGTTTTGGTTTGGGTCATCAGTACACAAAACCAAAGTACTTACTGTTTTTGAAATTAACAATTTAACTCTGGAGAAAGCTCCAAGTTATCTTGGAAAAAGATAGTGTAGCTCTAAAACTGAGATACCCAGTGATTTTAAAGGATCTGATCACTATGAAAGTCACTGGAACAACTCCCGTTGATTTCTACTGAATTAGAGTTAGGTCTTAGGAAATACCAGCTTTAATTAGCTTAACTTTTAAATATTCCTTTGATAGAAAGCTGTCATGTGGCATTCAGCAAATAGTAAATAGAAGTTGCTAAGTAAAAATGGCTTGGGTGCCAGTTGTGCTCTTGGCCTCCCAGTCTTCTTGATCAGGGGCCTGGCCAAAGCAGGCCTGGCCAAAGCGGGCCTGGCTCCCTCTCAGCTCACGTGCCTGTTCCTCTCCCTGTAGTCAAAGACAAAGTGAGAGCCTGATGAATGCCTGTGTCTCACTCGGATATGAAGCTGGAACATAGCTGGGATGCACATCCAGAAGTTTTGGAGTATTCTGGGTGCTCCAGTTAAAGTATAGTTACTGTGATCTTTGGATACAATAAACTACCAAGTTAACTTGAGTGGGTTTAGTATGGTTGTAGCCTTTTGCACGCTTCGGACTTTGTTGTTCAAACTAATATTTTTGCTATTATATACACTTTTAAGACACTCCCTAGGTCCTTCTCAATTTTATTAGTGTCTCTCTACTGCTTATATCAGTGCTTGTATTCTATTCTTAGAGGTGTTACTTTGTCAATATACACTGCCCCTTAAAATCACTCTTATTTATTGCCTACAGCATACATGTAATACCCATCTCTAGTAATTTGCAGATGATCTCTCAGAAATGCTGCCAAAATTCCAGGAAAGCTTCAGGATGGTCTCCCTTGCCTGTTGGTTACAGCGTTTAATGGTGAACTCATTTCATGAATGCTTGCCATGTTTTTTCAGCTGTGCACCTGCCTTGGAAAGAAATCTGAAGGGGAGTCTGATGTTGCCTTCACAAGATAGAGCATGCTGACCCCAGGCACACCATCTCACTCGGCAAGCGGCCACTCAGCAGCAGAAATTCCAGTTACCATGTTTTGTAGATGCCAGATCTTAAGCTCCAGCTCTCTAGCACTAAACTGCAAATGTGCCATGGATCTCCTGCCAGAATTAAGGTTGCCTGGTTAAAGTATAGACATGTCTTTCATGTTTGAAATTATATCTAAGGAAAAACAGGAGATAAGACAGATTTTGGCAAAGGGAGAGAGCAGAAGGGAATTTCTACATTTATTAGTCATGTTATTGAAGAAATAGGAAAGATTTTTATCATGTCTGTCTTGCTGAAAGCAAGGCTCTGGGTTCACAAGATCCGCTGGTAACAGTGCCTAACTGTGTCTACATTTGTACGTGTTAGTGCTAGAAGGTAACACTACTTTCCTTACAAGAAAGTGGAAGAAAGTTCCACCATCAAGGTGTTTGCTTCATGTATGTCTGTCTGTGTGTGTGACCAATAGGTCAGAATTGGTGAGAATAGGTAAGAATTAAGCTGTCATTTGTTCTAACCTTTGATGAAATGTGCATGGGGGGAACACAGTGCTAATCTAAACAGGGATGGGAGGAAAGCTGTGCACTGCACACTCCAGTGGCCCAGACTGATGAAAGGGCGGAAGTCCTCCTAGTTACTCACTGCTTGCTAAATGTGTATCTGGTGATTAAAGTACTTACCATGAATGAAATAAAGACTAATGATGTGAAAAGAACTACAACATTCCTACTTATGGCAAGCCCTTCAATGGAAAAAAAATATGAATTATTAATTACTGGTAAGAGGAGCATGGTCCTTTTAAAAGCCTTGGCCTCCTTTTCTAAATGTTGTTGCTGAGCTGTGCCCCACCCCTGCATAAGCAACACCTGCATACCTGCAGGGTACTTTCTTCTTGATAGCTTGTATACCTTGATAATATATTTTGATGGTGCGGTCTAGATTAGTGATGTTTAGCCATCCATTTTATTAATGTAAGGACATTGATCTAACATTTGCCAGACCCCAGTGATGTAATAACTTATAGTGCCTCTAATATCCTTTTTGATGCATTTGTGTTCTTGGTTGTCACTGGACTGATGAGTTTTAAAGGGGAAAAAAGACCTTCCCCCCTCCGAGACACACACACAAATGGCAAATCTTCGCCTGAAGAGTACAAAATGGTCCCAGATAGCTCAGCGCTGTGGGAGCCGTATGCAGCAAACTGATAGTGTTTCAGAGCAGTTTCTCCATGTTGACTGACTGCTTATGACACATGTTAAGGTGAATTGGGGAGTCTGTGCAATTGCTCTGCATACAGAAATGTGTAACATGTCCAGGAAACCTCAAAGTACAGCTCCTAAGGGGTCTGAGGAAGCTTGGTGGATTTTAAGGAGGAGTAAGGCATTTGGGAGTGATACAACATTCAAGGCTTCCAGAACCCAGAAATCTTTCTTCACCAAACTGTATATATGTGTATTGCTCTCAGAAGAAAGAGTTAACTTGCAAGAAAAAAAAATGCAGAGCATAATGTTTTTTGCCTCTTGGCATGCATGCCATTGAAGTTATAAAAGGGACCAGACTGCTGCGCTCAGGAGCAGTGGGTTTACTAGCAATCTTAAGGTTAATTTCAGCCATTTCTGTTTCTCACCAGTAGTGTGGAAGGGGTGAGAGCAGAGCAATTCCTGCCGCACTCTGATGGTTATCTGCTTCTGGTAACATCCACCAGAGTAGAGCGGGCGTCCTCCAACAGCTGTTTTGGGTCCCCCGGCACACTCAACCCACAGGCAGAGTATTGATAGATTAAGGTTGCATTCTCCTTGTTCAGTGGAGGAAAGGGAAACTGAAGGCCATTTTTTGATATATTTAAAATATAAATTGGGTAAAGAAGATATTCCCTTGAAAAAAAATAGTGAGATTTTCATTATGTGGAAAGGAAGGAAGAAAGAGAGAGAACAAAATGTCAGGAGTGAGAGCAGGGAGGTAAATATGTGGAGCAGAAAAATAATCACAGAGCATAGGCACAACAGAGGCTGCAGAGAGAGGTGGAGGAGAAACAAATGTGGGATTTAGTGGGTTGGGACAGCAGGAGGCAGAGAGACGGCTGGCAGAGAAAAAATGAAGGCATGTGCATGCCCACCAGAAGGAGCTCCACAAATATCAGCTGGGGAGGAGCTGCTCTTCCCATGCTTTATCGTATCAAAAAGCAAGTGCACTATTTTGGTGTGTGTTTGTATAGTGTATAACACTATGCAATTCCAATGCTGATTACTATTAAAACATAGTGTATACACAATCAAAACTCATCACATACAGGCCCCGGTAGGAAAGACTAGACAAGGGTGCAGCAAACCACTGGCTGACCTAGTCTGTCACTCCTTATTTGTTCCCATTTATTAATCATAGAGCTAATTAGTAGCATATTGTGAAACTGAGGTCATTAAGACGTAGACCTTTTTGCATCTCCTCCATCTAATTTTAAAACCAACTAGAGTGTTTTGGTACATTCCTCTTTTGTAGATAATACCACTGAATTCAACTTCCTCCTGCTTGCCCTTTATTTTGGTATTTGCACACTGTCACTGTCATTAGCAGGGTTTCCTTTCAATGCAGTGCAATGGCTGAAGATTTCTCAGTGCAGACTGGGAAGTGCTGTTCTTTTTTTCTGGACTCTAGTCTTCACCTGGAGTAGGTGGGAGCAGTACACAGGTTCTGCCTGACACACTTCACAGGAAAAGGACCTCTTCTGTGTGTAGACTGAGAACTGAGCTACACTAGAGAAAACTCTAAGGATGACAGATAGCTCTGGAAAATCAAATCAGCTTTAAAGAAATACACAGCATTTAGCTGGCTCCGCACTGCTAATAAGCATTTACAATCACTAGATCATGAGAACAGCACCATGCAGGGATAATTGCCTGTTATAAATGGCACTGTAGTAAGGAGGAGACCAGTGATTTGTCTTTAACATGATTATATACCACAAATCAACGGTAAGGCAGGCATTGCTTCTCTGATTCACTTTCATCGAAGATGAATGACCAAAAGGCAAAGAAAAACAAAAATCAAAACAAATCAAGCACAAAATATGTGGTTGCTTTTCAGCCTAAAAAAATCTAGAAATTAATCCTTTTGTTGACTGATAGATTGATACATCTGAGCAATACAATCATAGGGACAATGTGAGGTTATAAATTAATTTTGGCCTTAGTGTTCACTCTGTAGCATTCTGCACCACACAGCATGCAGGAGGTGTTAAACTCTGAGGGAGATAGGAGAGTCCTGACCACTTGCATTTACCAGAATCCTCACCAGCACTTTCCTCTTGAACCAATGGTGTCATTTTGGTGTCCTGGCTAAATTTTAGTTTCATTAGTTACATTCTGACTACTTAATTTCCCAAGAAGCATAGTTGTCATTGTCTTTAATTATTTGGAGAGAAAAATTTGCATGTCTTTTTTAAAGCATGACAGTTACACATAAAATTCTACATGCATATTGTGTTTTACAGGGAAAGAAAAAGATACAGGATTTGAACCAAGGAACTTAAAATAAACAGGGTGGAACCACATTAGGACAGCATCCGGGGAAATGAGCTGAGATAAAGGTTGGTAAGTGGGAGTGTGAATGGATGGAAAATGTAAATGTAAAGGAAAAGGAAGGTATCTGTAAAGTGATAGATTATATAATTTGTTTTATTTTGCATATGTGTTGCTAGAAAGTTCTCATGGCATTTGCAGTCTTAAAGGAATTTAAATTTCTGGCTCATATTGGAAAGCTTTAAAATGGGATTTTGCAGAGAGAAGGTTAGCAGGTTGTACCAGGATCATAGAAACCAAGCAAGCTCACTTTCTACATTTATGTTGCCTCTGAAAATGTTGCCCTGTCCACATGCAAACACAAGAATTTTGAAGAATTTGAAGAACTTGAAGAATTTTTAATTAATTAATTAAACAAGGCATGACTGTAATTTAATTTCTCATCTGAAAAATGAGAAATATGGTCCCAGCAGTACAGTGCCCCTTCAACATGACAGACCAGGGACTTGTTTTGGCTACCTCAGTCATCTGGGAATCTAGCCTATAACTGGGATAGTGCCTTAGCAGTTCTGTCAGCTGAATCCTAAATCTGAATCCTAAACTGTTTCTTGCAGTATCTGTGTTTTCCCTAGAGTGTATCTCATCTGAGCACAGACCAAGCTTGACCTATTTCGTTCAAGATTTGATGAGATCACGGTGCAAGCCTGTCTTAACTGCAGGCCGTAAATTGCTGTGCTCCTCCATCTGGCCACTCTCTGACGAGTCCATGCTTTGCCTAACCAGGGTGATAGAGTCTATTGGTGCCATCTTCAAGGAGCTGAAGGCCTTAGGCACAAGAGGAGCTCTAAGCTGTGGGTTGACACACTGTGCGACTGGACTTTGCAGAAGCTGGACCAATCGTGCATTGACTGTAAGGCCGCTTTCAGATTGCAGGTTGTCAGCCAGAATAAGGCAGCATTGCTGTCTCTTGCCATTTGCAGTTTTCTAGGGGCCTTCTGTGGTGATATCCATACTGAATGTTTCATCCTTGTCTGTGAAGATGATACTTTTAGATGTCCAGATAAAATGCTTTTCACTGAAAACTACTTTATACATAATTTTCTGAAGAGACAAATGGGTGCCTCAATTTTACATGGGCTTTTTTTTTTAACTCCCCCGTTTTTACAGAGCCATTGACTGTAGTATTTAGAAAACTGTTTTCCTAAGTGTTGGTAAGCCACGTAGTCCTTCCCCTTCTCTCCAACACCTCCAACAAGAGCAGAATCTCTGGATATGCGTAGCATGCCCTGGTCCTTTAAGCTATATTATTAGTGAGCTGAGATCATCACTTGTAATTCAGGTTGCCCAGTACTTCATACATTGAGACTATATTGATTTTATGTGTTTAGAACTTAATCAAGCATTAATTGTCCTCAATGTGTGCTTCAGGCAGAATATGTGTAGAACGTGTCAGCAAGATGGTTCAAGAATAACAAATTGACTTCCCACTGCTAAAAATATTAGAGAATTATTTTTTTTTTGAGATACTCTAGTGCTCCTGTCCACTCAGGAAGAGAGATGAAATTTGGCAGGGAAAGGAAAGATGAATTTTATGACGAGAGATGAGCTATGAGCTGTAAGCCAGCCGCAGTTAAGTCTCAGTTTCTCTCAGCTTTGCTAATGGCTAGCTGCTGCATGAACCTGAGGAGAAAGCAAAATCACTGTCCATTATTTGACCACTATTTGTTTCATTTGCTGAATGAGATGGGGGTCTCTAGTAAGGAACATATATGAGCATGCAGTGAAAGACAGGTACCAGGATGCACCCTAACTGAATACTTAACGAAATTATATCAGCAACACTAATTTTGATCGGTTGCAACTTTTAAGTGTTTAACTTTTTAAAAAAAAATTTTTACTTATAACGAGGATTTTCAGATGTGATTTGTGCAATAGTACAATACATGAAGTGTAGAAGGGGCTGCTTTTAAAGTTAAATTAAAATCTAAAATTTTTAAAAATGGCTCCTAAAAATTTGGCTATTTTTGGTCAAGCAGAAAATAGAAGAGTTTAAAATTTGTCTAAATCCTCTTGTCATGTGGGCAACATTATTCAGCACTTTGTGTGACTGCCAGGATGTTTGAAACCTACAAGGTAAATTATTCCTGAAAGTGCAGACAGAAACTAATACAACATATGTACATTTACTGTCAGGGCTATCTGTTATTGAGAACTCACTAAGATCCCATTGCCTTGGGATGACTAATTAAATCCTGATTTACTTACTCTACAGAGCTCAGTTTCTTCCACACCTTAAGCAAAGAGCAAAGGAAAACTCTCAGATTGGAAAATACTGGAAGGAACTAAACATGGGAATGCATTCCTGGTGCCTGCGTATCTGCTTCTTTAACCAGCTGAGCACAATTCTGCCTTTTGAAGAGTCAATTATTAATTTTTGGCAGGATCCTTGTGAGTCTTTGGCCTCTATTGGTTCATGAAGAGCAGAGGGACTTTTTGCTTTTTGCCGTATAATGCAGCATCCAACAGCTGCCTTTTCCAAGATACAGTGATCACAGCAGCTCACAGAATTCTTCAGTGCTATCACGCTTTCTCCTAGCCTTCTGTTATTCACCAGTGAGCCCTGCTCCTATGCGTAGTGTACTTCTTCTAAAACCATGTTTGCAGTTGTGCTCAAAATGAAAGTATTTTTCCTTGGTTAGAAAAAAAAACTCACTAAGTCTACCTCAGTTTCATAACCATTTTAAACTGGCTGAAACCAACATCACTATCAGAAAGGTAAGTTCAGCCCTTTCTTCCACCTCCGTCCTGCCTCTGCACAGGATCAACACAAGGATTTGGACAACCACACAATGAACCAGATCAGGGAACTGATCCAAATTAAAAATGAGCTTGGCCCCTGAAACATTTGTTTTCCCCAGCCAGATCAGTTCCCTAGGTCTCTTCAGTTCGCAGCTGCACCAACGATTGTGCCAGCACAAAGGGGGTGGGTGACATGGGGTTAGGGTTGAGCAGCCCTTGTGGAGGAGGAAGGGTGGGACTGTTTTATTGCTGACTTATGCAGCCAAGGATGACACTGAACTCGGGCAATATGATTTACACCAGTTTAGAAAAATTGGAAAAAAGTTTCTGAATTACTCAAGATAAGCATCATTTATATGGAGAATAAAAATAAGACATAGTGCCTTTTTCTTTTATGTTTTGAATCAGTATATAAAATGGGCTCCCTGTTTTGTCACAGAATATCAACAAAATGTGAAAGCAAAGAGATGCATTTAGATGCATTTTGTTAGTCTTCCAATGGTGTAATCACAGAATGGTTTGGGTTGGAAGGGACCTTAAAGATCATCCAGTCCAACCCCTCTGCCGTGAGCAGGGACACCTCCCACTAGACCAGGTTGCTCAAAGCCCTGTCCGACCTGGTGTAATATCACTGTCTCTTCCTGGGGTATGCAGAAGGAGATTGAGTCTGTATCCAGACAATTGTCATGGTCTGCCCAGCCTTCATCCATCACTGCAATGCCATCCTACCCCAAGGCCTCTTTAGCCCGTGGCCACTAATGCAGCTGTACAACTGTGGCACTCCCTTGCCCCAGGCGGCTGTGACACACAGCACCAGGCACTAGTGCACTGGTTGTACAGCCAGAGCAACCCAGTGACCGAGCAGTAAGAGCTCAGGATTGCCAAACCACCTTTGATTTCTTTTCTCATAGAGTTATTAGCTTTAATTTTGTATCTGCCACCTGTCTGAATAAATTTTAATATATTATACCTCAGTGGTTTTTGCAATAAGATGTAACTGGGACAAGGACTGTAAGAACTTGAAAACAGTAATTAAATGGGAGATAAGATTAATCTTACTGGTGTCTTCCAAGAAACCAGTAATAGAGCTAGGTTATTCCAGTTATGTAAATCTTTTTAAGCTGAGTGACTGATGAGAAATTTAATTTTAAAAGAACTGATAATGTTTGGTTACATGGACTCCATTATTGCTTACTAGGGCAATAGCCAGGAGAAAGTGAAACTACGTTCAAAAGCTTCTACAAGGACGGAGGCAAGATTCAAAGGAAGAATTCCATTCTCTAGAAAGTGCAGTAGAGTGGGCAGGAATACTGTGCTTCACGGCAGCATGTGATTAGTTGTGATAACAGAGTGCAACCTCCCTTCTTTACCGGCAATGTAATATTGCTGGAGCAAAGTCCTTACATCTGAGTCTACAGAGAAAAACAACCAATAAAGGAGATAAAGAAGTGCTCTGCTTAGCACTTTGTTTCAGCCCAAACTTTTTTGATTCATAACTTTTAATAAGGATCTTGGCAGCTTTAGCTGGGTACAATAATCTTAGGGAAATAATGAATTTTGGTCTGAATCCTGTCATCTCAAGAGTGGAAAAGATGAACGACTACTCAATTTGAACAAAGACCTTTCTGGCATCTGCAGATAGATTTATAGCAAAAGCCTTATTTAATGTAGCAGAAGGAAATTACTGTAATACTCTTGTAAAATTATCAGTTCCACATTTATTCTATATAAATCCCACTTAATCCTGGTGGGGCAGTTTAGGGAGAATTTCTATGAATTAAATGGGTTTTTTGTTCTTTTGCATTTGAGAATGAGTCAGGAAACGAAGGCAGGTCCCAAGTAGACATTTAACTCCACAGACACAAACTCTTGGAGGGTTCATTCTAGAAAATGGCTGGACACACCAAAGCAGGAGTGCAGAAAGACCTCATGTCACTTCTCTTTTCAAGGCCTTTCACAACTTAGATGCTCTTTGTGTGCAACCTACACAGTGCCAGCTCAAAGCCTCTCTTCAGTGAGAGAAAGCTGAACCTTGGCACTCAAGGATGAGGACAGATCAACTTCTGGCATAAAACAGCTTACTTTGGCTTCCACTGGGGGATGCAAACATCACCTTTGTGAGGATAGCACCAGAACAGTTACCCCAAGCACCAGCATCCTTAAACAGCTCAAGGTACCACTACCTCGGTAATTCTGCATCCCCATTAAAGAGCAGCCCAAACTTTACCCCAGCTGCCTACGGGTGCCAGCCAAGTGCCCAGCAGCACAAGTGGGCAGTAAAGAGGGTGGACAGGAGGGCCACCGTGCTCTCTTTAATGGGGACAGGATTTTGGGTGAGCAGCTGCTATCATTTTGGTGCCCTGTTCAGTCTGCCTCTGGAGGCCACAGTTCAGTCGGCCCATGCCACCATAACACTTCTGCTGTGGTGCAGGACTGAAGGATTAGACCAAGCTAAGGGCCAAACGCCTTTCTTGGCAGTGGAAATCAGCTATGAACCCTGTGCTACTGTGGCTAGACAGGTCCTTGTGTGGGTTTGGAAAACCATACGCAGCTCTGCACAGTTATGATGACCTCCTAAAAATACTCCTTACCTTCTCCCACATGATGTCTTCTGCCTGAGGCGTCTTTCCCAAACAGATTTGTTTAGTTGCTAAACAGTCTGCGTATCCTATTTTAATAATGCTGAGGTGTGAGGCTTGTTTAATACCTCACCTATTCAAAGAAGCAGCAGACAAGCCATGAAGAGTATGGGCTGATAAATCTTACCAGCCAGCCCAGGAAAGGAGGAAGTAATGAAATCAAGTATCCTTAGAAAGTTATTATTCCTCTTGACAGAACTGCCTCTTCTCTCTGAAAATCCTGTTGGTATCTTCCCACACTAGGGCAATGCTGTAATGGTCAAAATGAAAATTACTCCAGTGAATTTAATGTAAATAATAAGTTATGTGTTTGATATAGTTTAATTATGAATGAAACTCTACTCTCTGGCAGAAACCTGGTATACATAAAGGTGAAGCAAAGCTACCGAGTTTGGAGCTAAACTGTCTCCAGAAGGGACTCTCTGTCCCTGGAACCCCTTGAATAAGCCAGAGGAAGCCTGGCTGAGGTTAACAACAAATACTGAATCATAATCTGCATATAATCTCTGATTTTAGAGGAAGATTGAAAGCTAATAGTAGTAGTAGCAGCAGTATTAGTAGTAGTATTTCTTAAATATTTCTTACATGATGTAATAATATAGAATGTGCAGCATAATGAATATCTTTTAGCACTCTGCCTTCTGATAAACTGCTTCTGAGGCAGATTTTAAAGGTGATTAGGCAGGTGCTTGGTGAGATGTTAACAAGTGTCTCTGAGATTAAAGTTCCCTTTAAGAATCCTGTTAGAAGTTTATCTGCCCCAACTCTATTAAAATTCAGGTTCACAGGCCTTATGACTGATGGTGTCATTGGATTGTACACCTCATCTGATGGAAAGTCAGGCTGTTTAGAGCAGGGAATGTTCTACCATCTCTCCATTGCCCCACCCTCACAGCCTGTTTTCCCTGCAGCAGGCTGAATGATCCTTTAGTTGCAGAGCAGAAAGAGGAAAAAAGTTCTCTGTTGCCTCTTGAGGTAGCTGTTATTCAGCCCAATGCAGAGGATGAACACTGTTGTAGGATTAGCATCGAGCTAGATATCCAGCTGTACCTGACTCTCTGCTCTCCTTTTTTCAGTTTCCTCCTGTTATTCAGAAAAGCTAGGCAGATGCTAATGATGTTTAATAAGGGTACATTAAGAGTAGCTGATGGAGTTAGAAGTGGTGAATGTACAAGTAAGACACTGCTGATGCTACTCACTCACAGAGTAATGGGTTTGGACAGTTAGCTGTGAGCTGGACATCCTAAAGTGGGTGGCAAATTTGAAATTTTGACTTGGCTGTGTACCAAAACAGCCCGGCCAGGGAAGCCCTGTGGCAGATTTGACCATGGCACACTGTCTCTGCTTGCTCTCTGGTCTTCTCACACAACTAATCCATCTGAAGCCAGTTCTAAACAGCTCTCTCCAGAACAACTGTTTTGGTTATTAAATGTCAGCAAAAGGCCATACTTGGCTGTTTTATAGCCCTTTTTAGGTAAAGGAGCATATTAATGTGATCCTCCCCAAGCCTCAGTGTAAGTAGAAAATAATTTAATTCTCTCATGCCAAAGCAAACCAACCAGTCAACACTAACAGCAGCAAAAGCAGTAAAAACGTGGTTCTAACAAGACACCTGACAAACTGCAGTGCTTCCCTAATGATCTTCTTGTCGTATCTGTTTAGTGTGAATCATGGACTGACTAGATACTCAAGCAACGAGAATCCAGCGGATGGAGCTTTCTGCCTGCCCCAGTCCTGCCAAGCCAGCCCACAGAGCAGGGCAGAGCTTGGGCACACAAAAGGCCTTTTTCACGTATTTCTCATGTGAGACTGGATCACCAAGACTGCCAAACTCTTCAGGTGAATACTACTGCATCCACCAGGATACTTCACCCTGATTTAACTACTACCACAGTACAAAAACTAGCAGCAGTCTCATGTTTCTTCTGTATCTTGCTTGCAAGTATCTTCTTTACACTGACAAAATTTAGACATTTCAGTTTGTCCTGAGATAAACCTTTACCACTTACAGCTGCAGCCCTGTGCAGCGCTGTATCTGTGTGTGATTGCATGTTAAAAAAAAAAAAGTTTACTTGGTAACTCTAATTGCGTGAAGTACAACCAAAAAATGCAAGTTAAAGCTGATTACCAAAGTTCACTCATCTTGAATCAGTAAAGATGTAGCATAATATTTTGCCATGTAGAAACGTCTTGCACTTCTTTCTTCCCAACTCTTTCCAGGAATGATGACTGGGTAAAAGCCAAAGTATGTATTAAGGAATCAGTTCTAGTTCAATCCTACTTGTGCTATGCTCACCGAAGTACTGTAAAGACTCCTGTAGACACAGTAGGTAGACTTACTATTCTGCAAATTTCAGCTAGATTGACTATTGAGCAGACGCTTGCAGATTCAAACTGAGTGCAAATTCATTTCAAGAGGGCCATAGGGGTGAGGCTTCATTACTATTTATCTGATTGCACAAGAAGCCTCGTGCACTTTTAACAGGTTTGCTTGCATAAATGAGAAGTAACTGGAACAGTACCTATGGACAGGATGAGGTCCACATGTACCATACCTGAGAATAAAGAGTGGTCTGTTATTGGAAGGAACTACAGCGATTACTTCAATTTTAAGAGCAGACTAAGTCAGGCACGGAACCACCTGTAAGCAAGAGGCAGGATGAAATCCAGTTCAATCAGTGCCGCAGGAATTAAATTTACCAATGTCAGTGTGTTTGGAGCCTTCCTTAAGGCCGCAGCTGCCGAAGCATCTAAGCCCTGCTCCAGCGCGCCCAGAAGCGCCTTTTAAACCTTCGCCAGTCCCGAGGGCCGCCCAGCAAACGTGGCCGAGACCGGGCCCTTGGGGCTACGACACCGGGAGGGGCGGGGGAGGAATGAACCGACCCCAGCGCCTGGCCGCGCCCCCGCTCCCAGGCCGGCGGGGCGGCTGGAGTGCAGCGGCGGGCGCAGCGCTCCTAGCGGGGCCC
>NW_010206251.1:0-6961 GCF_000695765.1 Mesitornis unicolor | reverse complement strand
TCTTATATCTTATATCTTATATCTTATATCTCATATCTATACATGTTTCTATATAAATGTATTTTATATGTAAAGAACCGGAGCAGTTTTTTGCTGAGCAATAGGGTGAGAACTCCCAATAACCAGGAGCGGAGGCTCCTCCGAAGGTGCAGGTGCTCAGACCCACAGAGGTGCGGGGGTTCCCCAGGTGTCCAAAATCGCCCCCGTCCCCCTGCGCTCCTGACGCTTGTCTCTGCCAGAAGCCGGTGGTGGAGACGTTTTTTGGCTACGATGAAGAAGCTTCCTTGGAGTCCGATGGTTCCTCGATCTCGTACCAAACCGACCGGACGGACCAAACCCCCTGCACTCCTGAAGACGACTTGGAAGAGGTACTCCTCAAAAACCCGTGTTATGTGGTGTTTTTAATGAAATCCCTGGCCTGTTGTATCATTCACCTGCCACCTCTGACCAGAAAATTGAAGATTTATGTTAAATTTAATACAATGCATATTGGTTAATATATCTGGATCCCAAATCTTCAGCAATTTCACAACTTTTAGCCACACTGGAAATACTATATATTAAGAATATTAGATCTATAATGGGTTTGCAGGTTAGATGTCTAAGACTAAGCTGGACAGCTCTAGGAAGATGTGTTCACACGGAGATTTACTGCACATTTGTGCACCTGTACTTGGTCCAGGTCCTGAATTTGTCCCTTGGCCTCGGTGCAGAGTGCAGCCTCAGGCGCTAAGGTGTGCGTTTCTGGGAGGAGAATACGACATCAAATGACATAAAGCCATGCCACCAAGCTCCTGTGTCCAGAGGAAAGGCTGTCTCCTCACCGCTGAATTGAGGTCGTGACTTTTCTGGAGGCTCTGAACGCAGAGTGCGTAAAGGGAGCTGAGGAAACAAAAAAAAGCCATTATTCCCTGTATTTGACAGGGCTTTCCCACGAATGCATTCCCCAGTGTGTGTGTCAGATCATACATTTCTGGGCTTAGCAAGAATCCCGTAATAACCAAAAAATTGCTAATAATGACTTGCAGCCTTTTTACGGCTGCAGTTTTTCATCTGCCACCTCACCCGTTTCCTGGGTGGTGGTAATATCTATTAAAAGGGAAGCTAAACGATTCCTATCTCCACCGTACAAGGTACACAACTGGTTACCAGGTTAACCATTTCTGCCCTGCAGAAACCTGAGTGTGGTTTCGTGTGTACGAGCCTTTTTATTTTCCCTTCCCGTATTGACTTTTTTCTTCCCTGTTCAGATAGCACGGTGTTTATGCGTGCAACCAGCTGTGTGATTTCATTTCATGTCGAATGAAATATCCCGGCCAACCCGACATGAAAGCGCTCAGTGCTGGATGTTGTAAGGAGAGTGGAGAAGATGAAGGGCTCTTTTCATGTTGCTGTCACCATTCCCACAAGCAGTAAATCCAGAGCAGTGTTTTAATAATTGAGCGAGCCTGTCAGGCTGGGCCGCTTGCTTCTCTAGACTGGAAACCTCTTGTTGTTTGCAGAAAGGTGTATTTTCACCTTTAAATGTGATTAATATGCCTGTTACAGTAATAAAGGATAATTCAGTCATTAGCACGTTATATGAAGGGTAAGTTTTTCCGAGGAATTATCTTCTTTTTTCCTATATATAGCATTTTCTTGAAGTAACTGTATGCAATGGACATTTAAGGGACAAAGAGGGCACATAAACAAGTCCTGTGCTTCCCAAATTGCATTTTGAATGTCGCATTTTCAGTGCTTTTTAAGAGAAAGCAAACGCAATCCACTCGTAGCATCTCTTACTTTCACTGCAGGATAAGAGCAACCGGTGCAGTGCGTGTTTGCTTTTGATTGCAGGGCATGGCCAAGGAAGAGACAGAACTGCGCTTTCGGCAGCTGACCATGGAGTACCAGGCTCTGCAACGAGCGTACGCCCTATTGCAAGAACAGGTCGGAGGAACATTGGATGCAGAACGAGAAGTTAAGGTCTAAATGGCTTATATTACGTGGAAATAAAGGACTGTCGTTGTGTGGGGGTTGCCGGTTGTGTGTGCTCCGGTTGTGTCCAAGCCAAAGGGTGGTCAGCCATCCCCAACACCCTGCAGGGCAGGGGGGCTGTACCACCCCCATCCCCCTGCAGTGCTGCTTGGCTGAGGAACCACCCTTAATACGGTTTAGGCTTTTCCTCCTCTGAGCAGTTTAAGAGAAATCCAGACAGACATTTTATGGGAAATCCTTAAAATTAAGCTCTTTTTCCATAAAAAGCTAGGACAGATAGCCTTAAATATATAATGCCTGGTGTTTAATTCCTCCCGGATCCTGTGAGATTACATGATTCCTGATAAACTGTTTAGAGGGCTTATAGCCGAGAGAGGCCCTTTATCTTAATTAAATTGCAAAGTGTCCTATGCAATGCCTGCCTCACGCAGCCAGTGCGGCTTCAGCAGCTGGCATAAAAGGTTATGTTTATTAAGAGTATGTTGTATAGTACAGGGAGTTGGCAGGACTCATGAATACAGTAAATAGGGTGAGTACAGTAAATAAAGGGACAAAGTCTGCTCTGAACTAACAGGAGAGGTGTCACTGCGAGGTCTTATTTTGGCTTCTAAATGTGTTGTATGAGCGTGGTATCCTGGAATGCCTGTGTAGTTCAAGGTGAGGATGGCAATGCTGGGGGATCCCATATTGTCCAGCCTGGCGTCACCTCCACAGCACCAGGGACCACCGAGCTGGCCCAAATTCAACATAAACCAAATGGACAAACTCCTCTAGCTGCATTCCATCTTTACAGTAATATTTTGGCTTTCCTAGCTATATAACTGAGTAATTAAAAGAATTACCTGCTAATTTCACTGCTGTCTCTGCTGGCAAGTGCCTCTCAGGTCTAGCAGCATCCCTGTTTGGCAATCAGAGATCGCCTCCCTCTCCCCAAATGCCCAAGCCGCATTAAAATTAATGGTCCCAGCAGCACACGCTCTGCCCTGCAGTGTTAGGAATTGTACAGGTACAGAAAATCATAATGAAACAGGAAATTACTCACTTGGAAATTGAATCGATTTTACCTTTTCCATAGTAGGACAAAAAGAGAGAACGATGCAGGCAGTGCAAACAAATAACATCGTTTTCATTGCGAACAGCAAGAGAAATAGCAGGCAAATGGGTTGAGGAAAGGAGATGTTCAATAACACAGTATTTCACAAAAGAAAGCTAACAATAGTCATGTTTATCCTCCAGAAAAATGGTGTGTAATTAAATAAGCACGAAGCTACTGGTAAAACACTACACACAATAGAGTAAGGCCTTAAGACAGGGTAGTACATGCACAAGGGGGAATGCAGTTTGCCAGCTGGTAATGTTACATATGTGGGGTCTGTCCTGAGCTTCTTAAATCACCAGAAATGTAAAGAACTCTGCCCAGAATTGTGCCATGGTAGTTTTGATTTGTCTTGATGGAGAAATGGCTGGCTTACACTGGCTTTTTTGAACCCCAGTTCTAGAGCAGGGAAGTCATAACCAGACCTACGTTCATATTCTGCTGCCCTGCTGTCTACCTCAGGGGATGCCGTGTGTGTTAATCTTGAGACTCAAAATTATTATCCTTACAGTCTCCTTTTTATGATTAATGACTGAATTTACGTGCTTAGCTGCAAAATTTATTCTGCCAAAGAACTTTAAACATTATTTGTTCAAAATATTTGATGTTTTAAGTGTTCTCTGTACCTGTGTTGGCTTTTGTCTCTTAAAGAAGGTTTAATTTATTGGTTTTGTTCTTTTTCCCTCGTATCCTACAGACACGTGAGCAGCTCCAAGCAGAAATACACCGGTCTCAGGCTCAGATAGAGGACCTGGAGAAGGCGCTTGCTGAGCAGGGGCAGGTGAGGCATGGGCAGACACTGGCCCTGGAGACGTCCCCGGTTGTGTTACTGTGTAGTACTGCAGATGTCAGTGAGTGTTTATGTATGTACAGAGTGATCCTGATGTGAGTTTTCAATGGCCATTTCATTGCCATCAAAGCAGACGTGCAAGGGAATCAGTCACCATCCCTGTCAATATGCACTGTGGCGACCTACCCTGCACAGCCCCATCACTGCAGATTTAGGAGGCGTTAATGTCACCTGCCAGTGCCAGTTCAATAAATGTGTTAATTAACGGAAAAGAAAGCCCTTCATACATGTGGTCTGCTTGGTTTCAAGGAGAGTCAGGAGTGCAAGGGCTTTTGAAAACCCCACTCTGCATGTCCACATGTGCTGGTGCCTCAAATACGAGTCCCCAAAGCCCTGAGTCCCCATCAGAGCCTTAATAATACTGAATAATTTGATCCTTACCTTTCCAGCTTAACTCTAATTGTTAACCTTACTGATAAATAGTGTTCTGAGAGTTGTGGCTTTTATATATCTATGTCCACCAAACGAAGAAATTAGTTTCAAAATAAATCTTATTTTGCCTAGCGTTCAGAAGTATGTAATTTGTATTCAGTATAACTGGAGTTTGTACTAACTGTATAGCCAGAAATATTCCTCTTAATGCAAACCACTCTTTTATCTGGAAGCGTTTTTAAATCATTGGAGTGTTTCTATTCCATTTGTATACTGCAGACTGCTAAAATAAGACGGAAAGGGTGAGCTTTCGTATCACAAGAAATAATGGAATTACCACTTCATATGCAATATTATTCTGTCCCTCTTCTCTAGATGTGTGATTTAATTAAGTACTTGTGACTCTGTACTAAAAGTTGCCAGCTTCACCTGCAATATCGCTCATTTCTTTTTCAAGGACATGAAGTGGATTGAGGAGAAGCAGGCATTGTACAGAAGAAATCAAGAGCTGGTAGAAAAGGTGTTCAATGTTTCTATTTGTATTATTCAAATAAAATTTGTAGCTTAAGGGATACAGAAGGTGCAGTATTTTAATCTGTATCGCATAGCTGTACCGGAAATAATTAACGTTTAATAACAAGATACTTATAAACCTGCCAGAAAAAGAGGTTTTCTGGCGTTCCCTATTGCCCCATAAAATGTCCCGGTGTGAGGATGTGATGCTCATGCTGAGCCCAGGGGGGTGGACTCAGACCCTCAGCACCCACACTGACCCCATGGGCTGGGCTGGGACCCTCGGCGCCCACACTGACCCCATGGGAGTGGACTCAGACCCTCAGCACCCACACTGACCCCATGGGGGTGGACTCAGACCCTCAGCACCCACACTGACCCCATGGGCTGGGTTGGGACCCTTGGCACCCACATTGACCCCATGGGGGTGGGTTGGGACCCTGGGTGCCCACGCTGATCCCATTGTTTCCCCAGCACAGTCAATGCATGGGGGAACCAAAGTGATGCTGCAGACGGTGCTAGCGCTGCTGCTTTATTTTGCAGATCAAACAAATGGAAGCCGAGGAAGCCCGCCTGAAGCACGACGTGCAGGATGCCAAGGACCAAAACGAGCTGCTGGAGTTCAGGATCCTGGAGCTGGAGGTGAGCACGAGCTGCAGCCGAGGCCCTGCCTGCCCACCCTAGGATGTGAGAGTCACAGCGGGGGCACCGCAGGGCTGGGACTCACCCACATTTACTGTAAAGACCCTCATTGCACTCAATGAGACCAAAGGGTCTGGTACAAAGTTGTGATAAAAGAGAGAAAAACCCCAAACAAACACCCAGGGATCAACACTGCTACTCCTGGTAGGCTGTTCTGGCAGCCTTACCACTTGAGTAATGGTAAGATCCACTGGCTCATGATGGAGATACACATTTTACTGTGCTCCATCTGTTCTGAAAATACAGAGAGAGAAAACCAGAACAGATCATATGTGAAGAAGAAAAAGAAAAAGGAACAGAGTTCATTGCAAAAATCCTTGCCATGTTTCGCCTCTTGCTAAAGCTGCAGAGAAGGAATCTCATGGCCCAGATCACTCCGTTTCCTCCACTGAGCGTCCTGTTCCTGTACCATCACCTGTAAAACAGAACCTATAAGCTCTTAGGAACTGTTTTCCAAGTTCTCCAAAGAGAGATTAACAAAGCAGCCTCTTACAAGAAAGATTTCAATGCTATTTATGTTATACTGCAATTATTGTCATTTCAGGAGAGAGAAAGGCGATCCCCTGCCATCAACTTCCACCACGGCCCCTTCACGGAGGGGAAAAGCCCTCTCCAGGTGTACTGCGAGGCAGAAGGTGTAACAGTAAGGGATGCTCCTTTCCTTCTTTCCTTTCCCCAGATAAAGCCAGGCACTCTGTGCTGACTCCTGCTTTCCCATTTCTCTCTTGTCAGGACATCGTAGTAGCAGAGCTGATGAAAAAATTGGACATTTTAGGGGATAACGCCGTAAGTGTATGTTCCTTTAATAAATTGTGCATGCTTTGGTAAACACTTGTCCTCATGCTGAGCTAGCAAAGCCTTCTTGGTTTGCTGTGCCAAAGTACTGGGCTACGAGCTAAGCGTTTTCTGGCTTTTCAATATTTTGTTAGCAGCCTTCTGAGCAGTGCCCCGCAGGATCTTGGTGTCACAGTATTGCTTTTATGTTTTCAATTGACTGAGAAATATTTAGAAACATCGGTGTTTTGTTTTCTTCTGGCCACTGTTCGCACCTGGTTGGTTTGTTTGCTTACCCTGCTTTTGCTTTGCTCTTGCATTTTGACAGCTTTAATTTTGTCTAACAGCCCATCAACCTTGCACAGTAACCAGGTTATTAAACAAAAAGTTGCAACAGCAGCGTGCAAAGGAGGAGGAAATAGTAAGAAATCTGAAAGCGTTTCTGCTTTAGCAAATGGAAGGGAATAATTATACACGTATTTAGAAGATGTATATTTTCTTCATGTACTCTTACCTAAGAGTAGAGCCCCCCATGGCTGTGAGGGGCAGAGGGGAGCAGGGGGACTTGGTGTCCCCAGGGTGCTGGGAACAGCCTGGAAGTCTTGAAGCTCACCATAGATCCCCTTAATACCAACTTCCTAATTATCCCATGGGGGATATATTATATTATATGTATT
>NW_010206250.1:0-25525 GCF_000695765.1 Mesitornis unicolor | reverse complement strand
TTGATGTTGGTTTGGATGTTCTCTAGTGTCTGACATACGTCAGGGATGAGAAGTAGACCTGTTTATTTCCTTAATTTACTGATATGCTGAATAGT
This sequence comes from Mesitornis unicolor, assembly GCF_000695765.1. Lineage (NCBI taxonomy): Eukaryota > Metazoa > Chordata > Aves > Mesitornithiformes > Mesitornithidae > Mesitornis > Mesitornis unicolor. The sequence continues at coordinate 25,430 of NW_010206250.1, read as the reverse complement.
AGTCTATGAAAATGTCCAGTTTCTCATATATTCTTTATTGAAATTGCCTCAGTTTTAAGTTTTACGAACACAAGACCTGTACTACATGTTATTTCACTGTATTATTCAGAATCAGAAGTAAAAAACTCAGTAAAACCATAGACAAAATTTAAGAAATGCTTGGGATACTTAAATAAAATCCTCTTGCAATATAAAAGATACTGCAGAAATTATTAATGTTGGACAAACAGCATGTTGAAATCCACCATTCCTTTCCTGAAAGCTGTTGTAAACTTTAATTGGTGGCTAGATGCTAGAAAGGCAGAACATCTGTTTCATTTGTGAAAAAAATAGCCACACATTTAACAGAAGGCTATTAAAAAAGAAATTATTACTATATTATCCCAGTTTCTGGAACATTTTCTAATTCCACACTGAAAATGTAGAAAAAACCCTGTATTTCACCATAAAACTAAAAGCTGACCCTGAATTTCCTGTTACCTGACCAGTGAATCACAGCTTTTAGTTGCAAAGAAAAAACCTTCAAGTATTCAATAAAAGAGTCCCAACAAAAAATGGGATATTTATCCATGTGAAACACAGTCAGATTATGGAACTTTACCATAGCTTCCTGGTAAAGTAAACGAGAAGCTTAATCCTAAACAGCAATAAAAGATGAACAAGAGATTTTCCTTGTCAACCAGGAAAAAAACCTCTTTCGCTACTTCCTTATTGTCACTATTCCACTGTAATTCACTGCATTCAATTATTTTCTCTCTTTTGCACTCCCTTTCAGGTCTTCTATCATGAAAAGATAAATAGAACATCAGAGGGAGAGGATATTTTTTTTGAAGTTGAAGAGTTAAGCAATATATAAATTAGAAAAAAACTTTCCAAACAAACCAGAATCTAAGTATTAATAATCCAGGAACAAATTACCATTGATCAAAGTGGTGTATTTTACAAATCTGTAGAGTGCCATATAAAAAAACCAACTTTGTATAACTAATGGTAAAACTAAATAAAATATCTAAATATTGACTCAGATATCATTATAAATAGAAACAGACATTGAAAAACAAATAGTGAGCAATATATGGAGGATATCTACTTGATACCTGGACATGATTGGATAAGAGCTATTCTTAGGACCACCAAAGCATATCAAACCTGTTTTTCAGGGGTCCTTTTCCCCTGAATGTATGATTTTTCTTCTTAGCTGATTATACCAGCTGAAGCCAGTGCTATACCAGTTTTTAAAGAATCCACACAGGAGAGATGTTTTCACTGAGAAGTAGATTTTCAAACATCCAATAAGGCATGAGCAGTGAGGAGTTTCTCCAGTGTTCCAAATATTGACAACAGATCTCCCCTGTGTAGTTTTTTGATGTATTATAAGGGTTGAGCTCATCACACTGCATTATCTCAGTTAATATACTGATAAGGCCTCTAGTCTCTACTTGATGGCTTACATTTATGAAATTTGTAGTAATTTAACATGTCTGAAGCTCATCAGATTTGTTGGCAATTTATTTCTGGGTTCAAAAGTTATTAGGAGGGTTTAACTGGCCTATATTCACACAAATCTTTGCTTTAAATCATACATACAGAATAATGCTGAGAATGCTCATTTTTTTTTTGGGAAAACCAGGCCAAAATAAAGAACACATGGTTGAATCTTTTAGAATTCTTTGAACATAAAAGGTTAGTGAAATCTCCTGAGTATAATTTAGATAGACTTCTACAGCCTAGTCAAAGACTTGACAAGACTCCAGTCAGGACTTTGAGAAACAAAGTAAACAGGAATGGAAAGGCCAAATACTGTTACTGCTAAAAATCTATCTAGGACACCAGAGAGAAGAAAAGTTTTATCGTGAGAAATGATTAATAGTTTTATGTCATAAAAGAACTGTTCCTGGAAAACATGAAAGCAATGAGACAATAAATTTGCAAATCATAGAGTATTATTTAGACTAATCAAGAGCAGAAGGAGCTATGACGAGCTCCAGAAAGCTGTAACCAATCCAGACAATGAGCAACTTGATAAGCAGGTGAAATGTGATATTACCAAAAGCAAGGCAGAGTGCATAAGAAAAATGCAAATCTTTCTTCTCAAAAATGTCAGTCATAAACGTAAGAGTTGGACTATCACATCAGAAACTGTGTACAAGTCAATATTGCAGTCTTATCTGGGTTTTTGGTTACTTTGTTTTTAAAAAAGATGCTTCAAAATGAAAGAAGCTCAAAAAAAGTGAAAATAGTGAAGCTATAGGGAAAAAATGCCACATGAATGGAAGCTGAAAAGGTTAGGGTTATTTGCTTTAGAAAAGAGATGAATAAAAGAACATGAAGAAAACATATAATGTAATCAATGAGAGATAAGATGGAGTAAACATACTTATCCCCTTGTTTCATAACACAAGAATGTGAAGACATTCAATTTAGATCAAAGGCAGAAACCTGAAAGACTATACGTACTTCATATAAAATGTAGTTAAAATGTGAATTTTCTGCTTTCAAAAACTAATTTAGGTTAAATTTTTTGAGATTCAGAGAGAAATTTAGAATTTATATGATGATCAGGCCAGAGTCATCCAAATTAGTGACAAATAAAACTTCAGAAGTTAAATTCTGTCTTTTATGACTTTTATGCTTAAATCAGTCTTTAAAAATTAGAAAGAATCAGGTGACCTGTATAAGGGGGCAAATTTTGCCATATATATGCCACTGCAGATTGCTTAACTTAGTGCCTCAAGCTCCTTGGTCCTGCTATTTCTAAATGTACATTACTGTACAAAGTGACTACTGGGCTAATCCATTATGGCATTTATTTAATTTCTATTTTTCTGTGTAGTCTAATTGAATATGCAGGTTCTAATGTACAGTTACTTTAGTTTTTTGCGACATAGCATTATAGCTCAAATCAGAATGCAGCTCAAAGCGAATTAAAAAATGAATAAGAAATGAAAGTAGTTACAAATGCAATCTGAAGTACATGAACAACCACTTTATTTAGCTAGCAAAAATCTAACGGATGCCTAGGCAAGCTTCCCAAAGGAACAAACAAGCAATTAGAAAGTCAAAATCACAAAAATGTCAGTGGTTATTTTGGCTCTCTTCCCCATCAGGAGCACTCATTAATTAAACATGAGTCTTCTTTTTATATTTCTGTGGTTTTGGCTTTTGCTTGAGTGCTTATTGTTCCTTTGGGTTTTTGGTTTTGTTTGATATTGCTTTCTCCTACATTGTATATTATAGCCTGGTTATAAGGAATATAAATTGTAAACTTGTCTTACCAGATGTCAGAATTACAGCAGTGTGAAAAAGGTCCCAGGCCAGAGAATCTTATAAAAATAACCTTATTGTGAATCAATTTTTTTTTTACCAAGTTAATGATAATAATAGAATAGGAATATCAGCTAGGATTCTGAAAAGAACTTAAGTGCCCATTCTAAATATTAATTTTACTAAGTATCAGGTTCTCGGTGTTGGTCTTTCTTAGTTTCCCCATTAATTCTAAGTAGTCCAACAAGTTCTTGGTTCTGGAATTCATCCATTAAATAGTATGAAACACAACATAAGGAAGGTCATTGTTTTTCTGGACATTACTGTGTCTCATACCACAGAAGAACAAAACATAGTAGAATGAAATACTGTATTAATCTCTTTCTACTACAAAAAAGCTAATTCTTAGCATCAAAATAGCATGAAGTCTTATTCTTCACATTCATTTTCAGAGGGAATAATATGAAGTTGCTCTACAAAAGATAACTATTGTATTTAAAAGATCTCTTACAAAAGTGGTAATTTACATATGTTTTAAAACACAGTAAATAAAAACATATACTTTGATCTGAAGTCCAGAAGTGGCCATTCGTTATTATAGAGTTTAGATAACCATTCATCACAGACATAGAAAGACATGCGTTATTAATTACACATATTAGTCTTTGATTTTGTATAGAAAGAAGGTCAATGTGAATATGAACCATAGAGGAATGATGTTATTCTTAGTTAAATAAATAAAATGTTATTGGTTTGGTTTGGGTTTTAGGGAAAAAATGAAACGTGCAAAGGTCTACCTGCATCATTGTGTAAGCTGACAATGGATTTTGGAGAAATCCTTGCTGTAATTATTCACTACAATGTTTCTTCTATCTTCCACTCTAGCAGTTGGTGTCAACTATTTTCAAAAAGAGAATATCAAACCATACAAGTTGCTAGATTTTGTTAGCTGTAACAATGATTATGCTCCCTGTCATTGAATATTTGAAAACATCAGCTTCACTGGAAAATTGAGGAATTTTTCAATGCATAGTCAAACTGATTATTTTCTGCACTCAGAAAACTTTTTAGTCATTAATTATAACATCTAACATGCTTTTAAGTGTCCCATAAAATCTTGTTAATCTTAAAGCAGGACACCTGGTCCCATTCAAGGTTCAGTTAAATATTTGGCAGGCAACTTGTATCAGTTATCGTCTTTTAAAAAGCAATCCTGTCACTCTCTCAACAATGTTATATCAGTCTGACAGTGTTGCCTGCTCTCTTTCTCTTTTTAGTTGCATTAACTCCTGGCAGTAGCCAAACTTGTTCATAAATGAAAATGAGAAGACAAGACCTTGATGAGGTTCATTATCTCTGGAAGTGATAATTAAGTTATGATCAGAGGACAAGATATTGATGCAGCAATTTTTGATAGGTGGAGCCTCAAGCATAAAATTATATACCCAGCAACAAATGTCCATCGTGATAGCTTGGAACAAAGTGGAGAGTGAATAGTAGCATTTCTGTAAAGAAAAATTGTGGTGGAAGAGGCCCAGTAGAGGCATAATGGGAAAAAAAAGGAAAAGATAAAGTATGTTGGAAAGATTGTTGTTTTCTGTTTGTAGCATCACTGGAAATCAAGAAAAAGCTATAGTGCTGTCAGGAGAAGATATCCATTAAAACAAAGTAAAAACCAAAAATGAGATTAGCTGCGATGAGCTCAGAGTACTTTATGATCCCTGAAAATGGTACCAGTCTCAGGAATAACAAAGTACAGAAAAAAAAATTACTGTAGATAATGATACTTTGGGTTGGGACATTGTACTGATATTATACCAAAATTGGTTAAATAACATTAATTTATATTGAAAACAGCAATACTCCTGAGTCAGAAAGTTGTGATTAACCTTCCTCATCTTCTGTGTAAACCTGTAGAAATGTTGCCATTACTGTTAAGAAGAGCAGGCTAGAATTATTATTTAAATCCCACTGAAGACATCTGGGCCTACTTTCTTCTTGAAAGGCATTTTAATTGCCTTGCCCTGGCTTGTTGTCTAGGCTTCCTCAATAATTAATGGAGAAAAGTGAGCATCTCTGGAGGACAATTAACACCACCTGTACTAGGTTCCATCTTTGGAGGGAATTAGTCTGTGGAGGCATATTATAGTCTAACTACTATAAAGACAGCATGGATGTCTGGATTAGACAGCACGTAATTTTTGAATACTTAAAATTAATTTATGTCATTTTCACCCTTGAACTTGTGTACATGGTTTGCACAAGGTTATTTTAACTACATAATCAAAGCCAAATATATTTTAGGGGTTTTGCTGAATCAAAGCTTTGAGAAGTGAAATGAGACATGTTTGCAGCATAGCATTGCAAGCTATGCAATGAGGACTCCACATAGATTATACAGCCAAATATTATACAGCATTCAAAGAAAAACTACACAAAAATCTAAAATGGATAATTCAGGGGAACACTATGAGTATCTTTTATCTCATGACTGCCTCTCCTTTCATTCCCAGAACTATTTTATAGACTGTAGACTTATTCCCTCCCAACCAAAATATTCCCAGTTAACTCTCAAAGGACTTGATCGCTTAGACTTATTTCAGAAGTAAATCTGTTTAAGTCAAGCAACTCAAGGGTTGAGTTTGGGTCTAGGTTAGGCAAAGAATGTCCTTCTGAGGATGATTCTGACCTGTAGTTTTCAAAAATAATATATTATGGAGTAAGCCTGAATTAGCTAATTCACAGACTATATAAAAAAGATAGAAAGCATTTTGTGAGAAATGTAGTTTGATCTGCACTTATTTTCTCTACCTTTGAAGTTTACTTCTGTCCTTATTAAAGGTATTGAAATGTTAATGGGAAACTGTAAGCTGAGTAAATCAGAATCTCCTTTGAAAAATTTGACACAGAAAATAAAATTATAAAAGCACAACTTGCCTGTTGCTTTATTTAGTTTATTCAACTTTTTACTATAAAAATAGTAAAAAGATAAATATACATTGTATTTCACTTGTGATTCTGCTGTCAAAATGTCTGTGCTTTATAGGAAAGCTCTTTTAGTTACTCCTGAAATGGTTATTTTGAACTCTAATAACTGGGAGTCTAAAAGATATTGTATAATTTTTCTCCCTGTAAAAATTTGTACTGTTAAAATTTTTTGTATCTTACTGTATCCACTCTCTCACTGCACATTTAAAATATTTTTTCTTAAGATACATTTTTCAAATGTGTCCTTGTATTTTAGAAGGTGCATGTATATTTTTGAAAATCCCACAGATTATAAAAGGTGACATCCGCATTTGCTGTGTATTCAGTCTGTTTTTCCACATGTAATAAATTCCACATAATGGTTAAAAGGAGAATACTCCATGTCTTCTACCAAAGCAAAAGCAGGAACCTTTGATGTATTACTTTAAATTGTCAAACTTTCCCTAGATAGTAAGTATATTTCTAATGCTTTGTTTCTTTTTTAAATATTATTAATTTACATAATAATTATTGGTTGGACTCCTCCTAAACCATATAAACCATTTTAAATGAACAAGGGATATGTATTGTATTTATTTTTTAAGATAAATACAATCATCTTTATGTGATAAAAATGAAAGGCTTTTTTTTGTTTTGTTTTGTTTGGTTTTGGTTTTTTCTGTCAAGAAGCCCCTGTAAATAGAATTTAGTTGCAAAAAAAGGAATCATGTTAAGTGACAGTTTCCACTGATAATATAAAACTATAAATCAGGTAAAGAAACATACCAAAAATTTCTTTAAAAATATATGCTCAAATAACGATTGAACTGTTGTTTCAGTATCTGAAAAGGTAAACAGACTGGCCAGTGTAATTATAAGGTGTACAGTCTGGGTGTCAATCCTTGGCAAATAATGGAAGAGCTGATATGGTACTTGACTAATAGAAAAGTAGAGGCAGGTAATGTAGTTAATGATAATGAAATGGATTTTTGGAAAATATATAGTGTCAGGCTAATCTGATATTCCTTCTTTTTCCCATAAGTTTGTAAGCCAATTGAGAAATAGTAATTATCAGTAAGGGATTTTTCTTGTCTCTGCATAACACATTGATTAGGAAAGTAGAATGATAAGAAGTTAATATGACATGCATTGACTAGATTGAAGCTGACTAACCAGCAGTCAAAACAGAATGGAAATTGTCACTGAGGGGGTCGATTCCAGTAGGGTCTCACACAGATTGATTCTGGTCTCATTCTGTTTAACATTTTAAGCAATGGAAATGAAACAACCCCTAACTTAAAATCAGTATTGACAAAGTTGGCAGATGACACGAAGATTGTAAATAGTAAAAATGTACTTGTAATAGTAAAAAATAGGTATGATAGGTCACAGAGTATGAGCAAACAGTATGTACTTTAGTATAGCCAAATGAAACATTATATATATGGAAAAAAGTATGTAGCCCAAATTTAAAGGAGTCTGTCTGTGGAAGCCTACTGTCTGTAGTGTCCAGAAAGATAAATTAGATTATTATAGAAGGCTTTTATAATTTTTGAATGTATAAAACCAGAGGGGGGTAGGCTAAAAAATCCAGATAACAGAATAGCTAGAATAGCTTGTTACTGTCCCACTGTGAAAGAAGGTGAATTGGGCTCACCTCTGCTCTCAAACCAGAATTATAATGGGGTGACTCACAGTAAGGAGTCCAATTCCACTAGGTTGTGCAGGATAACATGCTTCAGGTAGCAGAAGAGGCTGCAGAAACTTTGGGACATTGAGGACTCTGATTTAATTTCTTTTCTTCTCAGCTTCATTACAACCATGTGTCTTCCTTTATCTCCCTTTTTCTGTCTGTCTCATCTCCTTTTTTTTTCCCTTCCATTTATCTAACCTTAAAAACTGTCAGAGTCAGAGGCTGTTTGCTACCACTACTATTTCTATTCTTATTTTCATTCGTTCTTATATTTTGCTCCTTATTCCCAGCCAAAAGTCTCTGTTGATGTTTTCATGTCTTTGGACAGGTACCACCACCTATTCCATGACTGAACAACATCTAGCTCAATTCTTAGTTACTCTTTTGGCACTACAGGACTATAAACCAGTTTGTAATCATAAAAGCATTGAAAGAAATTATACTACCTCCTACTCTATTTTATTCCTGAATGTGTTCAATTGCTTTTGGATTTTCACAGAAAATAAAGTTTTTAGAATCATTTAACTAGTCCAAATATGACTATGTTTATCTGTAGCACTGTAATGAACCTTCAAGTTTCTGAAATGAAAAATGCTGCAAGATGGGAAATATTACTAACTTGTATGAGATGGCTTACCCCTGCTCTCACATGGTGTACATTCCTTGTAGTTAAGTCAGATTATAAAGTGGATATTATAAAGCTCTCATTGCTTCGGTCCTCCAGACAAGCCATACTAGATGCTAGGTTCTTCTCTATTTCTTTTTCTGGAAATACTCCTAACATATTAAGCAATATGCAGGCATATAGATTCTTGTTGTAAATTACAGACTATTATGCAAAGGAATGTATATGTTCCACTGTACAGCTAGCATTAAATGGATAGTGTTTATGCAGCACTTTTAGTGTGTGCTTACTTAATCTCTTTTACTCAAATGATGGTGTCCTCTGTCTCCCTCCCTGCTAATATTTTGTTCTGCTAATCCAGACAAAGTCTCTTAACCTTTGGGACTGAAGGGTTAAATCTTCTTCTTTCCTTTCTGACCTGTATGTTTGCTCTAGGAGTTATCAAAAGGATTTGGAATGAAATGTGAAAATGAAGTCAAAGCACAAGGGCATATTGCCTGATAAGGCAATGTTAAGAATCAGTATAGAATTTATAGAATGGCTACATTTATAGTTCACTTGTATTAAGTTTGAGAAGTCAGAACAAGACAGTTAATTTATCATAAAATTTTAACAGAAAATTTATATTTATGTGTCAGTGATTAGAAAACACCAAATCTTCTGGCATTAAACAAAGAAACAGTATAGGAAAAAAAATGAAGCTTACAGAAAAGCTAAAGTAGGGTAAAGAAAAGCAAACAGAGAGAAGGAAGGCAAAGTGACACTTTGCCAAAGTGGACAAATTATTTTCAAACTAATGTGCAAAAAGTCTCCTGTACAAAAGAAATTAACTGGGTAGAATAAATGAAGTATAACTATAAGTAATCAAGTTGAAGAATCACTTATATTACATCAGATATCAGAGGTCTAATCCTGTGTTGCATTGCATCTTGCCTAGTCTTATTTTAATAAGTAGAAAGCATATTCAAGGTAGATATATAAATTGTCATTCTAATACGTGAGGCAATTCATGTTCCATGTAGGACCTTTGCACTCTTCTGAGCCTGAACAACGTATGGGGCAGGAAAGATTGGTAGAGATAGATGGAAGGGTAGACAAAGATGCCTGCCTAAAAAACCCATTCGAGTGAGTGTGCAGTTCACAGATAGCAGAATCACTGCTCTGTGTATCTTTGGGTTGGTTTTTTTGATTGATTGTTTCTTTGGTCATGAAAATAAAAGCTATTGAAGACATCTTTTGAAAATTCTGTCTGGAATAGGTGACACGGTGTTAAGACCAAACGTTACCTCACCTCCTCAAATTTCTGTCACCTTCTCAGACTAAGATGAATGAGAAATTTACTAATCCCAAGGAGGACCTTGTTTGATGGGTAGCATATGAAATAATGCAGGTGTCACGTTGGTTACAACAACAGTAAAAAAAGTAAAATCGCTTTGCTAGACAATATCCTTTTCTATTATTTTTAGGTTACTGTGTATTATAATGAAACTGGGAAAAAAAACAGTAACTCAAACTTAGACAAAAAGGTAAAAATTCCATAATGATATAAATTACTTAAGTGCATATGCTTTTACAATTATTCCAATATGTATCATTTTGTGTCATATGCTGCTTATATTCTCAGATAAGATGATAATTTTAAAAACACTGTGATGTTACTTGCCATCAGTCATGTCCCTATCTTTGTTGGTCTAAACTCTCCCGCAAGTTTAGTTATAATTTTTCAGATAAAAGATATGTATTTTTACATTATCCTTTATGTTCCTCTGAAATAGATTCTTTTTATCTGACTGTTCCCTCTAAATATCAGCATCAGTCACCATATCTTATGATGTTGCTTCTATTAATCTCCACTGGTCAAGTTTTAATAATTTTAGATCTCTTACTTGTGTTTCCTTCTGGCCTGGAGTATATTAAACAACTTGCCAGTTATGGAAACTTCGAGTGCACCTAGTTTTTAATAATTTTGATTTGCTGCAGGAAGCACAAAAGACTGGAGTCTCAGCAAGATTAAATACACTTAGCTTTCCATAGTTCTATGAAATTAAATGGCAGTGTGCCAGTCTATATCCTGCGAGCTTCTTCACATAAATATGGAAACACACTACTTTTTTGCAGGAAATATTTGAAGCTGTTCTACATATTACCACTTTTCTTTTTCTTCCTGGGGAAAGTAAACTATGCCACATACTGCTCTAAGGGTTTGCAGTTGTGACAATGGGGAAAAAATGCAGTGCATTCTTTTTGGTAGGCAAGAGAATGAAAACAAAGTCCGTTTATAATTCAGGACTACATTGTATCATATAAAAATAAAATCATAATAAAATAATAATTATTTGATCCACAAACCAGAAACTCTGATTGTTCAAAAAAGGTAATGGTAAATTAAAGAACATAATTCATGAGTGATATGAAATAAAAGAGTTTCAAATCAGGACCTGAAGAAGGTCTCAAAAGTATTTTCTTCATTGCAGTTTATTAGCAAATGGAACATGAATTCATGCATAATTAAGGATGAATTAGCAACAGATATGAGACATCGCATCCATAGCACTCTTACAGGTGATGAGAGTACCTTGCTTAAGATTTGTAAAATCTGGCCAGGCAAATTCCACCTTCAGGATTTTCATTTGCACTTTACAGCAGCATGTAGGGAAGTTAATATGGTATTCAGTGTGCTTAATTAAAGGTAAGTTTCCAATAGTCAACCTCTTAATTAAGGAAGTGGCCTAAATAGGCCAGTATTCCACTTTTTATCATGATGACTGTAATCAGTAGTGCAGTATGATTTGTATGACACCTCATGCAGCTGGAGACTGCTACTTCAGTTTAAGAGTTTATGTGAACTTTTCTTTTTATATGTAGCAAAAGGGCAATATTTGCTTTTTCAGGGAAATAGGGTTGTAGGTGAATTCATGGTATAGATAGAAGATGAGAAGTCTAGGACTGAGGGACAGCATCTGCTTCTATTGCTGGCTGATGAGTTCTGCTGTTGCTTGGCTACTCAGGCAGCTGCACCGAGGACAGGTGCTGGTTTGGGAGTTCTACTTTTTTGTACAGCTTTTTGCAAATTTACGTTTGCTTTCTGTCTTCACTTTTATTAGCAGATTCAACTACTGTAATCCTTATTACTATTTATCACACCATGTAACTGCCAGAACACGTTACGAGAGAATGGCAGAAATTTGTCTCAGAAGTGGTTACATGGTAAGAACTTGCTCCTGCTCTCCTCCTCAGTGAACCACATGGCCTTCCTAAAGTGGTGTTAACCAAACCTTAATGGCACACTGTAGCACCATTCCACGTCCCATTTCTTTTATCTAGGATATACTCATTCCTTGCATTAAACCTGTGTGTTAAGCTAAAAAGAAAAAAACTGAATCACAAAACAAATGTTCCCTGCATAAACGTTTTAATAGATGATGAATTAATTAATTCAGTTTCTAATTAATTTTAATAGAGCAATGAGTTTAGCATGTAAGGGTTTGAATTTACAAAGCTTCAGGCACAGAAATGACTCGCTCAAGTATTCACTGTCAAGAAATGTAAGAACTGAATAGTTTACATACATTGCAGATGCAAAGAAAAAAAAAACAAGCCAGATGTGACCATTCTTTAGAGAAAGCAAGGAGGTGGGAGAGTGATGTACAAGGAACCTTCTTTGGTGTAAATTTAAATTAGTCGGCAATACAGACACTGCTGTGGTAAGTCTGGTATAAAAACAAATTAACATTCATTAACCTGAATAGAAATCCTACAAATAACTATTTCTGTATCTAAAGACAGTTTCTGGAAAGGAGGTTGCAAACCAACTGAAATTAAAACTGTAACACTTATTTCTTGTTGGCTTTTGATATCAGATTTCGAGTTATTAGGTTAAAATATTTCACATGTACAATTAATCTTAAAATAGATACAAAAATCTATTTCTAGTAAGGAAACTGCTGTTAGTAGCAGTTCCTAAAACATGAAACCATTTCTGATTTTCACTAGTAAATTACAAAAATAACTCACCCAAAAGCCTGACTAGAAAATAGGATGTTTCTTTAATTATATGTAGGGGGATATTTTTACACCTTTTCCCAGCAAACACAAACACTGCTTCTTCAGACGTGTACAATGAAAACTAAGTATGGGATAACACTCTCGAAATCAATAGCAGTTTTGCCATTCCCGTCAATGGCTCGGATACTGCATGAGCAGTACTTGATAGCCCAATTCCAGAGATGGTAAGGGGCTGTGGATTTTTTTCACTGAGCAGCATGTATGTGTAGTGGACATCTCACCCAGAGGTACGTCAAAAATACCTCCCTTTTATAGCCTGGAACATCCTATGCACTATTCTAACCTGAAATAGATGCAAATTTTCTAGGCCATGTGATCATTAATGTAAGTGAATGTAAACATTAAAATAGTTAGAAACTAGAAATACATTATTATAATATTAATAAGTACTTACTATTTGTCATTGCTTCCCATGGAAACCAAAATAGAGGTAAATACACTAGTTTAAACCATAGATTATTACTAATGCTAGCTGTTTCAATTAATGTACTTAAAGGTATCTGTAAAACACGAAAATTTCTCTCTCTTTCTTAAAATGCCTCTGACTCACCCACCAATTTTTAAGTGTTACATATACATCCCAATTGCAAAGCACAGTCTAGTAATTACAGTAAATAGAAGCAAAAAGTACATCATTGATCTCTCAGGCTTTAAAATTATCTTATCATTGCCAATGTGCTGAACTTAAGTTTTCTACTGAATATTCATATGATTACAACACTGACAACTCTCCAACTTTCTCCTCCTCAGAGCTTTAGCTGATTCTTATGGGTGCCTTCTTCATATCTTATATTTTCATTTTTATTAAAATACTACTAAATCTCCAGGATTCTAATTGTAGTACTATCCTAATTTTTTTTAAAAATAAAAGCATTTAATGGGATGAAAAGGTGAAAGAAGGGGCAGGACCGAAATGAACAGTATGATAGAATTTGTGTGTCTGCTGTGTGAACCATGTATCATACTCTTCTGATTTCATTCCTTCTTCTGCCTTTTTAAAGACATGGATCTTAGTCAAAACACAACGTATGAGAACCAAAATGGGTTTAGAAAACTGTGGAAGTGCATTGATCAGAACATGAAGAAAATAAGGTTGCATGAAGAAATAATCAGCCCTTGCCATCACATCCAGCCACAGAAGAAAATTAGTACTAATAGAAAAAGAACCACCAACAGGAGAGTGTTAAAAGATCTTATACCAGAGTTACTTCAGATTATTGACATAAGAAACTTTGCCATTATCTGCTAGAGAAAACTTTGACAATCTCATGTGTATTTTAAGGGTTTCGGGGAATAGTTAAAAGAGAAATTTTTGTCATCCCTAAGATGCTATGAAGCCTATGGAAATTATATTTATGTATTAACAACTTAATTTAAATGCTGGAACTGTCACTTCAGGGAAGAAAACTGTCAATTTTAATTCCCTAGTGACTGAAACAAAAAGAAAATGTGATATAAGCCTTTTCCAAAATTATATTTGGGAAACAACCAATGCCATTTACAATTTAATAGAAATGTAACTATGTAATATATCAGTAAATTCTGCTCTCCTCCAGTCCCTCTGCCTGAATATAATATACCAAGCATATATCACTTCTTTACTTATGCTAAGCACATACAACTAAATCAGATTCTTGACTTTCCCTCTCCACTTCCATGGTTTGCAATGAGATACAGATTTTATTAAACTCTTCCATTTTGTTGTCTATCCTATAAAGATATAACCCTTTCATATGATGCCATGGATTTAAGACCAGTTCAAAATTCTGGTCATTCCTCTCAGTCCAATACCATGACAAATTTGTTTTCAGAATCATCAGCCTTCTAGGTGTCACTTTTAACACTGCTTTAAACACAGCTATAATTCCTGAAATACAGACGAATGAAAAAGAAGAATCTGACCTTGTTTTCTCCAGCTCCTGGTTCATTTTGATATTAGTGGTTCAGTTCTTTGTGGGCACTTTCCATGTATTCCCTTATTTGCTTATAGTGCTAAGGTTTTTAAAATGCTTCCTACTTACGTCTTAAACTCTGTTCATATCAAACAACTCTTTGTGGTGCTGAAATACTTATGTAATCTCTCTCTTTGAGAAATATTTGAGGAAGTAATTTCTCCCCAAATTTTTGAAACAGTCCACTTAATGGACCGAAGCTATGCAAAATGTAGATTTTTGGTCTGCATATAACCAGGCAGAAAATGGAGGCCAGATTGTTAAAACCATTTTCAGCTTGCCTAAAAAGTAGATGCAAAATTTCAAACAGACCGTAGGAATGGGATTAAGGTAATCACAGAACAGACAGAAGGATGATTAAATCAACTTCTAGGAAATGACAGAGAGATTAAAATCTTGCTCCTTTCTTGGACTATGGTGTGTAAACAAAGGCAGCAGTGAAGGATATTTGTGAAACAGATTCAGAGTCAGAAGTCTCTACTGCTCTGAGTGATAAGGCAGGACACTACAAGCACGATGGCTGCAACCTTTTAGGAGGGTTGGGACTTCAGTCCCTGTGTGCCTGAGCCTCTCTCTATCTGTGGAGCCAGGAATATAGATGCCTACAGAAACTCTGACAGTAAAGAAGAGAGCACTTTGTTGTAACAGGACACTTGTGGATTCTGGGCATTTGGAATAGCGTCCTTGCTGTTCCCAAATTACTCCATCATGAGGGGACCCATTTTAAAAGCAATTAGGTTATGCTCCTGTTACTCTGAGTAGGAATTTTCCAATTTATAATCTAAATGTGTTCAGAACCACTTTATATTTCTTGTGTCAACACTTGCCCTTTAGCTTGAGGATTCCCCCCTCCCCTTATTGTTTTCTCTTTGATTTATTTATAGACAGTTATCCTCCATAGTCTGCATTTCCTTGACTAAAACAAGCCATGGTATTTTAGCCTTCCCTATTAAAAGATGGGATAAATTTATTACCAAACCCAGAAGCAAATATTTCTCAATATTTTCTCCCTGTGACACTAACCAGAAAAATTCACAAACCATAGAGTAGAAATGTTCAAGTTGTTCCTTACATTTTCAGTCACTGACAGTCAGCAGAGCACTGCAGTTTTCAGAATAGGTGGTATCTCAGAAATAAAGTGGTACTGCGATAACAATGCACAACTATTGGCTTTATTTAATAACCAATGACAGCTTTCATGGATTTTATTGTGGCAATCACAAGTTACATTCTTGTTTCCAAAATTAATTGTCATCTTCCCCCTTCCTCCTTTAATACATATTTCATTTTAGCTTTGAATTGCTTCTGGTTTCTAGCCAAAAGAATGGATTTTATGATTCATGACTGAAAAAAGAATGACATTGAATTTAACCTTCTAAATGTAATCCTTTTAAGTCTTGGTGGCTTATAATGCAGTCGTCTTGGTTTTAATGGCAGCTGTTTCCTCAGATTTATGGCTCAATTTTCACGAATACATGAAATACTTATTGTAGGTCTCAAATGACATGTGCTCAGGAACATTACAATAATGAATAAAGGCATTTTTGGTACTGTCACTAAACATATAATCAAGCTCTCAAGAGTCTACAGTTTTGTGCTGAAGTGCTACATTATATTTTTTTTCCTTCTGGCATTAAGTCTATTAGATGGTCTGTACAACCTGATTATTTGTTCTTTGTGGAATATTCACCTTTATCAACTGTCAAAAGACATATCTTCCACAAAGTGTTTACAGAGACAGCCATGTCTGCAGTACTAACTATACATAAAGAACGGCTATAATAGGTTTAAGGGAAGAGCAAGTTTCAGAAGACCTTAGGAGGTTTACAGCTAAAAATTAATGAGAATTTTCATATTTGATTTCTACAGTGTAAACTATTTTCTAGAGATTACTGTGACCTTAAATGTTGTGAATCTTGTGAGACATTCTTAAATAATATCCAGCATTCCATATGAAATCTTGAAATCTTTTGTTTTTCTCCCCAGGATGAGTCTGTTTTTTGCCCATGACCATATGTGGTGAGCAAACCCTCCCTGTCTTTTGTCTCAGCCCATAAACTCTTATATTTTTCTTTTCCCAATCCCATTTGGAGGGATAGAAGTGAGTGAATGACATCATGGTGCTCAGTTGTCC
This sequence comes from Mesitornis unicolor, assembly GCF_000695765.1. Lineage (NCBI taxonomy): Eukaryota > Metazoa > Chordata > Aves > Mesitornithiformes > Mesitornithidae > Mesitornis > Mesitornis unicolor. Next base: position 8,730 of record NW_010206250.1, on the reverse strand, counting down.
ACTGGGTTTAAACCACTACACTATTTTTTAAGTCACATAAGGGTTTATAATAAGTATTTTAAATCATATGATACAACTAAGTGAAAAAAGTGTGTGAAATAATTATACACACAGACAACTATGTACGCATATTTATGATATAATATATGTTATTGAAAAAATTGTTTCTCCTTAAGGTACAGTATTTTTTTCCTGTACTGAGAGGCATTGTTCTTCCCATAAGTGGTAAGCAAATAGGCTTATACTTCTGTATCAAACTTTTGCTTTTAAAGCTCTGGAAATGGCCAGTAAATTCCAGTAGTTTCTGAAATATATCTACATTTGTTATTTTGAGTTTAACTTTCCTCTGAAATCTACATAGATTGTTGTAGCATCTAAAAAATATAGCATTCTGCATGTAGAGACCTCAGTAAATAATAATCAGTTAAGACTGAAAATGTTGCAGTAATCTACATCTTCAGAAGGAAATGTTATGGTCACATCACTGCATTTGAGTTCACCTGGTGCATTCACTCAGTGTAACAGTGATGACTATGATATTGTGTATGAAACAGAATCAATTTTTAAATGAAAATAGTTATTTATATCAATGACAGATAATATCTTAAATTGCAGTATTAAAGACATAATACAATGTTAATTATATGGAAACATTCCAATGTGTTAAAGGAAAATGACAACTGCAAAAAAAATCCAACATATGGACAAAACAGCAACAAAAATAAGTAACAATTTCACTTCAGTTGAGAGTAAAAAAATTTAAAAATATAAAGGAAATGAAAAACACTTCTGGTGTAATACGTTCCTTCCATCTTAACATTAGATCCTCTGATGCTACAATTTTATTACAGTGGCCAGCACTGGACATAAGTAGTCAGCGTGATATACCACAGTATTTATTTGCAAGAATACCGAAATCCTAACTTCAGTATTTTTGTTTCATCAAGGTACAGCTTTATTAATGCAGCCATTCTGGTGGCAGGTTTTACTATTAGAGACCTACACAAACAATCCCCCTCAAAACAGGTAGGTTTCTCAGTGCTGCTCATTAGTTTGATGTTCAAGTAGAAGATCTTGGGAAGTTTAAAGTTGTTATTTCTTCATGAATAAAAATCTGGAATGAAGGGGGAAAAAAGTAATCTAAAGAGACCACAGCTCTTCCTTCATGTCAGCTTTAATGCACTCACACAGCTGCCATATTACATTGCCTTACCTTTGAAATAAGCCAAAACTCCTACTTTTAGTAGCAAAGTCTTTAGGAAATGATGAAATTTCAGTCTAGGTTCTTGTCTGGATTTTGGTACCAGACTTAAAGCAACATTTTTACACTTCTAAAGTAGACACAAAATTTTCATCAAGTGCCTTTCTGTGTTCCTTGTCTTGAAAGACTTTATTTAGAGTTGAAATACTTCTGGGACCCCCATAATTCACTGTGAATACCATGAGCAACCCTTTTTCTAGGATAGCCAGGGCAAAACTATAATGACTTTCTAGAAGAATAGTTCCATCAAATTAATAGCTGACTGACACTCAGATTTCTATAGCTTGAGTACAAGCTTTTTATGAACCTTAAAAATAAATGTATCTTCTTTAAAAAAGGTTGCTAAGATAAATGTCTGTATCCTATCCAAAACAGTGCAAAAGGCTGATTCAATAAAAAATAAAATGCTAGCCATCCTTTGCTTTTAATCAAGTTATAATAATATTTCTAATAGTTATTATATTTAGTCATAGACATCTAGATGATAATTGTATTTGAAATCCATAGATGTACTCTATTAGTAAAAATTAATTCAACTAAGTTCTTGAGTTTTGTATTATTGCTTGGAGCAACAGGGCCTTTTTATTCCTCACATTACAGTAGAAACCATCGTATACCTAGAGCACATACAACATGCTAGAAATGCAGAACCTGTTTAAAAAACTTGTACAAAAAAAGAGTGTGAAAACAGAACCAGATATTTGTGTTATTTTAGCCACTGAATTTTCTCAGGAATCCTTATACATTTTCTCCCATTAGGGAACATTTGGCTACAAATGATGTCTTAGTGTTGTCATGCTCCGGAACCATCATTCAGTTTTAAAGCCTCATATATAGCTGATATCAAATAGCACGGCTATTTCATATTTTTACATTTTGCAATTTTTACCTTAACTGCTAATATTGTATAAAAAACAGCATGAACCATAACTGCCTAATGAGTGTAGCATTGAAACAGACTATGTTAGTCTTTGTGGAAACAGAAAAAACTAAAGTATCTGCTCTGTATCAATTAAAATAAATGAAAATAATTTGTCTACAATTTCTGATTTCTTTATTGTATGAAAAGAATAAAGCTAGAGTTACACGGAACCTCTTAATTTTCAGGCTGAGAGGACTGACAAAAGGAACTAGGAATTCTAAAAGTTCTATATTTAGGTGTCAGAAACATTTCCACAGAACTATAGCTTCAGCAACTTGTGAAATGAAGTACAGTTAGTCATAGCTAAGCCTTTTCTAAATTTTTAAAATCAGAAGCAGTTGAAAGCTTTTTATTAAGAAGACAAGTTGGACCTTAATGAAATTATACACTACTAATAGTTTTAAAATAAAGGCTAAATGTAATGGAAGAAGAGATATCATCCATGATCAGTTTTTAATGTAATAAAAGCAGTTGGTTTCTCTGACTTGAAAGAAATAGCATGTTCTGTGCTCAGTAATGCTAATCCTGCCAGTTGCTCCTGGCCATGTATCTCATATAATTTTGAAAGGTACGAAGACATGAAAAACTTCTTACATGAAACAGAACTCATGGATATTAAGATGACAGAGGGTGAAGTGAAGAGTGTGAGCTTTGAAGAAAGCAAGGCAATTTTCAAAGCAACTAACTTTTTATTCTCTTTCTAGACTTACTCTGTCAAAGGTACTTAGCTCAGCTGCCATTTCTTCCTTACTAAAGCCATATGTTTCACAACTTAAATCGGCAGATCCATCTGTGTTATTGGTGGTGAATAGCAGTGGTTAACGGCATACTCTGCATACAGATAATTCTGTTATTCGCAGACACAATTTTTATTAAAAAATAAAAACCAAAGCTGCCAGCTATAAGACATAGATATTTTCAGGTTTCTGAACCAGGAACTGAGAGGAATGAGATCTCTTTTTTCTTATCTGAATAATTTCCTCAAAGTAATTATGAATCAAATATTTTTTCCCATGTAATTTCTTTTATATCTTCAAATTCAGAATAAGTTTGTTCTAATATTTACAGTGGCTTTAGAAGAGCATGCAGCTAGAATACGAGATATTACTCCATTCCATCATGCACCATAAGCTTTTATCTATTGAACCAATTTAGTTTTAAATACCACTAGGTAATAAAATTTCAGTAACATTCACTGCCTCACGTGACTGTCTGAATCACATTCAATAAGATATTTCAGTTGATAAAATACTTTATTTGATAAGGTGTGTTACATGTACTACATTTTGCAGAAGCTGAGCCTTTCTGCCTTAGGAAGAAGAGGGACAGAAACTGAAACCATACTGATACTAGCGAGGGTTGAGTGAGGTATCATTTTCCAGGGAAAAAAATGCTTGCTCTCACTTTGAAACAGGTCTGGCAGTGCCATTAAAGAGTTTCAGAGTTGCATGCCCCTTTAAAAAAGTCACCCTTGCATAACTAGCAGCCCCACCAGTATTGGCATGTTTTTGTTTCTAGTATAATATAATAATATTGCACTAGGCAAGGATTCTCATTCCAGTGTACCAATTAGTACATTGCTGATTTATTTTGAACAGAATAAAAACCACCTCTTTCTCATAACATCTTTCTGAAATGGAAGCATTCGAAGAGCCAGAAGAGAGGATATTTGAAATCTGTCTGCTCAGCATTCCTTTAGAGGACGACTGATTTCACCTTCAGAGAGCATGTGCAACCAGGCATTGCCTAGCTAACAAGTAGGAGGAGGCCAGTTCAGAAAGGCAAAATCTCTTCAAACTTCTGAGCTAAAACATCATCTTTCAGTGACCTGTAGGATGAGTGACAGCCATTAAAAGCTTTGAATCAATGCCTTTCTGGATTACCTGGCAGCATCTTTTCTTTCCTAAGCCCTCCCAAGTCCAATTTAGGCCCAGTGCAGAAAAGAGTTTTGTTTTAATGAGGCACAGAACTGCTGTATTGTGAGAGAACAATCTTTTGGAGTTCTGACCAAGCCCAAGGGCACAAGCCATACTCAGATCTACCTTTCTGGAGCCATACTGTAGATGTACTTTTACTTTCAGCCACTACATCTCATCTTCACCTGGAACTAAGTAAAATATGTATCTGTACCAATAGAATTCTATGGAAGAGTTGTTTTTAGTCTCATAAAATTTGTCCTAGAAAAAAATCCTTGATTAGCACAACAGAATAAGGACGAAGGTAGACTGTAACACTTATACCTCAAAAAGTATGTGTCAGTGAATAAACAGGCATTTCAGCTTTCTTGCAGCTTGTCAGACATCCTCAAAGTTATTTTGAATGGAGACATTTCCATGGCACCTGACATAAGGATGAATCTTAGTACTGGAAGAATTGAATGCTTTGTGACAAAGTTAAATAGTAATGCTGAGGCACACTAAAGTTAAAAAAAAAAACTAACAGACTTCTGCATAGGAGTGCAGTTTTTCATCTGCTTCTGTATCAGTTATGTGAAGAGCTGACTTTGTCACAGTACTCCTGCAGACGTGTTTCTATCACCTTTCTTTAAGTAGTACCTAGATGCAGCTTTTGGCAATGAAACAGAATTTCTGTTTGAAAAGGAAGCTACTTTAAGAAGGGTATTTTTTAAATATAAAATTAGCTTTTTTTCTGATCAATGAAAGCACATATACTTTCGTATAGGATATATTTCCCATGTCCATCACCACTACATTTACCATAACCAGCTAAGCCACACAAAAAAGCTGGTGAAGAAGTGGTGAAAGAAACCCTGTCTCAGATCTCTACTTCTGGGCTCAGGTTATGTATGTAGACTCAGGCTTGATCCCAGCACTGCAGGATCTACTCAGACTATCCTGGCTCCATCTCCTGGTCTGGTGCCTACTGATGACTGTGGCTGTCCCCAGTCCCTGTTAGGAGCCCTGTTCTGCTCACCCTGGATAGACATTGGAGGCCAGGTCCTGCCTGTGCCTCAGCCTCACCTGTTGCCCTGGCTCACCATCTGTCTGTGCACCAAAACAAAACAGTAGCTATTACTACAAATAACATAATGTACAGAAAAGGAAAATATTGGTTCATTTTTTAAAGAGAGGCTGTGCTCCACATTTGTATATATACATAATATATGTAAACTCTTCAAATACTTCCTCTGCTCTACAAGTGCTCTAAAAACAGTCCACCACACTGTTAGAGGATTATAAAGACTTGTCTCCTGAAATCATGACCAGAGGGATTCTGAAATTAGGAGTAGATCTAGATTATAATCTCTGGCTATTTGCACATATGTAGGTCTACTTTTTTTTTCCCCCCCCAAAGAATTGGAATAGGATGTCTAGACTAAGAGTAGAGGTCATTAGCAGTAAAGGACAGGGATTTAAAAAACATAGCAGATTTTTTTTTTCAAAAGCACCATAAGAGCCATGTCAAATGAAACCTATTTATTCTTCTAGCTGCATGAGCATTCATTTTGTTCTAGTGGTAATTTTAATTATAATCGAGCTGTTATAAAGAAGCTGATCACTTTCTAAATTTATAGCTGAAGAATTGAACCAAAGCTAATTTTTCCTTCCACAACACAGGATTTGATAAAGACCTTGATCTTTATTATTTTTTTCTTAGACGTGCTTAGTTTTTCGCATTTGTCAAGGGTTTTGAGCTATCTCTTTCCCATGATAAATAAGAATCCTTTCAAAATGCTTTTAGGGTCAGCCTGCATGCTGATTGCATGGGTAGGAAAGTTTGAAAAGGATTCCTTCATTCAAGTGTCCATTCCCACTGCTATAGCTCTTTTGCTTGTATTGCCAAGGTTGCTAGCTATAGGTACCGTTCCTATAGTGCAAGCTGATAAAACTCAGTCTCACAGAAGTACCTTCTGAGAGATCAAAAGCAATTGTGCTTGTGATGGCTTTTTCTTGAGTATCTGATTCACTGAGTCGCTTATACAGAATTCCCAGTTATATCAAATAATAGTGTGAAAACGCTCCTTAGACTAGTTTTCTTGACATTAATATAGACTATTTTAAAATAGTTTTTCTGTTGTTTCCATTAGCTTCTTTACTTATTAGAAAGCTTTCCAAAATTATAAATAGGTAAATCTAGTGAATTTGAAGTATGGTCAGCAAATCCTACCAGTAAATGCTGAAACTCTCTATGCCTTCTGTAGATTAAATGAAAAGTTACTTTCATCATGTCTGGTTTTGCCTGTCAGTCATACTACATGCCTACTTCCTCTGCTTTGGTATTTATGCCAGGGTTCAATTTTTCTTTTCAAACAAATACCATATTTTAATGACATCAATAATAAGTAACGGACACATCTGCAGAAATTTTGATTAATTTGACCTGATGGATTCCTGGCAGTTGATTCTTTGATTTTCCAAGGAGCTGGGCACTCGTTTCAACTCTGAGTGATAACTGAAGCAGTAAGACCACAGAATACCTATAAACCAATCTGAAATCTCAGCCTGGGCAGTCACACGAATGAAGGCATTTAATATCAGTAAGTACTCTGGTACAGTGCAGTTTCAATTCTACTGAAAGGCTGAACCTGGAACTCCAAATTTCTTTTTTCAACTCAGTAACCCTGCTCTGAGGCCATACTGAATCCTGGGGACTGCCTTCTGTATTCAAGAGTGGAAGGAAAGATGGTCAAGATTTCAAGCCTTTCAGTTCAATATTTAGAGTGTATTTCTATTCATTAAGCCAGGCAGCAGGATGACTTTCTAACAATTATGAAAGATAGTACACCTGCTGCAGTAATACACCTGCTCTAGATCTGTCATGAATGATCTATCTCCACCAACTGAAGTATCACTCCAGAGGATCTTATGTCTTTAAAGTCATGTTACTACATCAAATTTTTTCATTATTTCATTGACTCCTTTTCTCATTTTATTTCCTTTTCTTTCACCTTCTCATTTCCTTTCAGCTTGAATTAAGAAACCTATTCCATAGCTCATAAAGGAACAAAAATAGGCACACTGGAGATAATGCTTTTTACAGTAACTTTTGAATATGCTAGAAATCAGTTCTAGAAAGGCCAGCTTATTTCTGCTTATCAGATAGTGCAAGGAAAGTTTTTAAAGTGTGGCTAACTGTGTACAACATCAAAATGCTTGGCCAATGAGGAACAGAAAGAACTGAGGTGAAAAGGCTGACTTGAAGGACTAATCTGTCCAAAATTAATTCAGTCCATTTTACTGATGAATATCTGTGGAACAATATGCAAAACCCACAAGCTGTCACTTTAGAGGTTTCTCAACAACCTATCTCTAAATTGTTTCCAGGTGTACTCAAAGCATTGTTCATCTGAGGGCACTTCATCCTACTCACTGCATGGTGTGCAGCCAATCCCAGCCAATGATACTGCCTCCAAGTATGTGAGAAGCATGTGCAGCAGGATGGATAAGCTATCTGAACACTAATATAGGGTAACCTATTTGCATTCTTATTGATGACTGCATGAATCAGTTTCCAAAAAAGGGTCTTCTGAAGCAAGTAATGTGTTTAATGCATTTGTTAGTGCTGTGCACTTAGCACATAGTACCTCATATTTGAACCCTAGATGTTTTAAATGTATGAGGGTTTTGTTTTGTTTTATTTTGTTTTGGGTGTTTTGTTTGTTTGTTTTAATAGTACAGTAGAGAACTTATGGAAAATAGTATTCCAAATATACATGTTTTTTACCGTTTGCTATGTCAAACCAAATTTCAATGTCATATAACCAGAAACTCTCATGAGAGAATCTCTCAATGGTCCCCACTCTCAAGAGTCAGCTTATTTGAAAACTTGTCACTTCTGACTTACTGTGTTAGTCTAGTTTCACTGTTGTCAAATCAGCATTTCAACATTTGAGCAATGTAGCTTTAGAAATTATAATGCTAAGTTTCTCATCTGTGCTTCATTCTCTAATTTGAAAATCTCTTCTCCTGCCAAGTTTTCTTAAGCACTAGAAATGTACTGTAACAATATACATCAGAAATAATTATGCTGATACCTCTCATCCTTTTGGGGGAATTACTCCCTTTACTCTGGATAAGCACAAGGTATTTAGTTATATTTGCTGGAAGAACTGATGTGGAAATTCTGCCTAACCAGATACATCAATGGATTGTTTGGGCAATAAAGCAAATGATATTGCATAAGTTGCTGATAACTAACGGCACAGGTGTCAGACAATTGAATAGTTTTTAGATGTATCATTACATGTCTAGTGACAAAGTTTTCACACTTTTGGAATTATTTAATAGTGTGTATTATCTTTTCTGATATTGTCAACTTCCATGTAAAACTAATGGAATTTTCATTTGGTAGTACTATAATTTTAAGATCTTAAAATAGTAAAATGATAAAGCCTCACCCCTACTTCATATGTTATTGCTATTATTTAAAATAGATTGAGGGGAGTTTGGGAGGAGGAAGGTTGTCTTTGAAGCAGGAATAACTATTTGAACCATTGCCTCATGTCAGCACTGCCTCTGTAGGGAGAATTTATCTCTGGATTGCAATTACCTAGCAACAGCCTTTGACACAGTCTCCCACAGCATCC
>NW_010206249.1:0-7994 GCF_000695765.1 Mesitornis unicolor | reverse complement strand
CGGTTGCCTCTTCCTGCACGACCGTGTAGGTCTCTCTGCATTCGGCCCATTTGTGCTGCTGTCTCTCTGTTCCTTATCTCCTCTACCTATGATTTTATGCAAATCAAAGTTCATAATGCTATTCATACTTTGACCATTCATACTTTGACCACAGTTTATCCAAACATTATCACTTGACAGAATCAGTAAATAAAATCAAATTATAATTTTATGCTTCGGCACTCTAAAGACATGCCAAAATACTGTTTAGAGTCAGTATGTCAAAGAAAATAATAGATTATGTCAGAAGAGTCTCACTGTAGCATTGCTATATGCGTGCATACAGTGTCAAATATAATAGGGACAGAGTCTGATGTCTTGGGAAACAGCTATTATGATAAGACCACAAGAGCAAAATGAATCATGAGTCTAAATGCCAGATGCGCTACAATGAAGCATTTTCTGACTATTCTACCCAGCTCACATACTCTGTATTTTGTCATGTCTTAATATTTCTACACTTACAGTCTACATCCCAGAGCTGCATGCTGATCTGTAAAAGAAGTTTTTTGTCTTCTGTCTGTAAAAACCTATGAAACGCACTGAAACCATATGGCAAATCTATTCAGTATGTTTTTGAAATGTGTTCTGGTTTTTCTTCCCTCAGTCATGGCAAAATAGGTGTCCTTTCAGCCTAATCTCTCTCCTCCAACGAGATGTGCAAACATGCCTCTTAGAAAGTGAAACTGCTGGAATGGAATGGGAGAAGGTTAAAAACGCACATCAGTTTTCAGTATTTCATTATTTTCTCTTCAATGACACACACTTGTGGATGTATTTGTGTATACAGCCTGTGTATTTGTTAAACTCCCATCCTCCCACTTCACTGAAATTCCCTTTTAAGTCCCCAACTTCCTCAGTTGTTCATCACTTGTACAAACTTCTTTGCAATTCCTGTAATATGACAAAAACTTACTGTCATTCTTGGGCACATGCACAATACATTCATATTAATATACAGATAGTCAGACCTATTTCTTCCCCCAGAGTTTTTCAAGGGAAGGGATAATTGGTATCTTACTTTTGAGCTGCATGAACAATGTTCAGTAACGCATCATTCTTTTCCATCACAATTTTAATTTAAATCTCTCACAATCATTTAATTATTTTCTTCAGAAAACTCAAAGTAAAATGGAAGACTAAAATTGACAGTGCTCACAGCTAATATTTAAAATCTTAGTTCAGTAAACCTAGCATGCAGAGAGTCACACTTACTGCTGATACGTAGGTGCATCAGCATTGAAGTTGAAATAGTTACACCCATAGATGCCTACAACCTATAGTATTTACAGTGCTTTTATCCATCACAACTGTGTTACCAGTGGAAGCTATTGAGAACCTGAGGCTATCTGGAGTGCTCGAATTAACTTGATGTTCATCAGGGCATTTTAAAATCAAACTTAAATATCTCACTCTTCAAGACAGCAAAAAATTATTCTCCTTCTCCTCTGTGTGACCCCAGCAGAGTCATTTCCACTGGTTGAAATAGTTTGCAAGAATGCAGCTGAGGTAGAAAAAGGTACCTGGTTCACAGTTCACCAATATAAACTTGGCAAGGCATTAAAACGGAGAACAGAGCTTAGCCTAACAAAGCACTAACTAGTTGAAGTCAATTTAGTCATTTATTAAATGTAGACTTTCAAAATACCTCTTTAGCCACAATTTTCTACTGCTTCCTTACAACTACATGAGATACTGGGTTAGGTTCAGCCTCAGAAAAATGCGAGCAATATGTAATAGGGTTAACATAACTTTTGCTATTTTACATCCATGCAATCATTTTTCTGATGTATGATAAATTCAGCTTAATAATTTTTTGTTCATCTGAGCATTGAGAAGCATATTTCACCCTGCAGAATATTACATTACCTGTAACTTGAATATATAGAATATGAGTAATAAGAAAACATCCTTCTCCTTCATTTCATAAAAACCCAAGCCTGTTTGGAGGACATCGAGAAACTGACTCTGGACTCACATAAGGCTCTTCACTTATCTTTTCTTCTTGCTAACACCTGGTTTTCCAGATAACCTAAAGCTTGATGCCGCATGTACAATTTGATGCTACTTGTACACCTTTCTGAAATAAACAGGAAAGTGCCTTCCTTTGCCAGCTCTAGCAATCTGCACTTCAAAAATCATTACTGCAGATCACAGAGAGGAAAAATCTTGGAGTTTAGATCTGGATTTGATTTTCTGTCAGCCAAAAGGATGGGAAAGAGGCCTTTTTAGTAATATGGAGGACCTGACCTAAAAATAACTTTCTGAGTCTTAAACAAGTATGTGAAAATACAATTTTATTTATTGTTTAACAATAAGTTAAGACAGAAAATTTGGCTTAAAGTAACTGGACATAATTATCTTGCTTTTTAAAAGAAAAAAAAGTGAACCAAGGGAAAGACTGAGCTTGACGTACTCGATCTCTCTCCGTCTTCCATGAACTGTGCTGTGAATTCTGGCAATCTGCTTTTAGCTACTACTTTTTTTATGTGATGCAGAGTGGCATCTTTTAATATATTACCCAAGAATAATATTACTTGGTGGATTCTTTTATTTCCATGAATGGGTGAAGTTGCCTGTATATCCATTGCCAGTATGTGTAAATTTACATAGTATCATACCTTGTTTAAATACCCCACCTGCTCAGAATATAAGTTTAGATAGCATAAGAAACAATGCTGGATCCTCTTCACGGAGTCCCAACAGGAGGACTCAGTCCTAGGTTGAAACAGAATAATTTTAGTGATGAGAAATAAATTCAGTCTCTAGAACTCATACCAGTAAAGCATCCAAAAAGGTGTAAATTTTCATTCTGGTTTCTGAAATGAAGAGTTCCTTTCAATTGTAAGAGGAATGAATGAAAAATTAAATAAGATATTTTAAAATGTCCACTTAAGGAATAACCTGTATAGCTGCTAGATTATCATTACAATGGTGCTTTTAAGTATGCAGAAGAGGTCCAACCCAAGGACCCCAGCTTGCAGGCTTTGTCTTTGAATCGGTACTTTGTGGGAACTGGCTAGGGGCCACAAACTTGCACTTAGAAAACCTAGGAAATCCACCCACAGAACTCACAACCTCAGGACCTGCAGATCCTGTGAGTTCAAATGGGTTCAGGTTTATTGTAATGCTCATAAAGAACTGCTCACAGGAGATATAATCTCTGTGCTGTGCACTGCCCCTGATTTCAGTGAGATTACCTCATGAGAGCAATCAGATTTCACGGGATTCTCCTATCAGTGATTAATGCAATTCATATAACTTATAACTTTTATGTAATTTCTGTATTTTCTAACACTTCTAATGTCATAAATGCATTAATTTTATTAACTGTAGCAGGAGTTACACTGAAGCAGTACAGACATGCATATATTAATATAATCAAATTTTTCATTTATATTTTAAATTAATTAGCATCTTTCATCTGCCTTTTTTTGCTACTTTCTGTATTTACCTTATTAGGATTTGCAAGAAAATGCATTTTTTTTTTCAGAGGAACTGGCATGGCAGGAAAAGCATACAAAGTCAACCTTTTTGCTATATTAGCTGGTCTAACAAAAGCTATGGCTACAGATCTGGATTCATATGTATCTATATACCATCATAGTTACAGCAACAGTTTTAAAATAAAGGCTTAGGATTTATTTAAAGAAATTAACAACTAATTAAGCAAATGAATATATTTCTTTAATTCATCATGGAACATACATTTTGTCTGATGATTATGCCATCCTTTTTGAAAATGATGAACATTTTTGCATGCAGAAGAAATTTTCTACAAAGAAATCAGTATAAATTGCTAGGAGGATTCTACGATAAATGTACAATGCTTGTTTTGCTGATCTAAACATCAATACTTATGCAAATCAGCTGTACATCAATCAGCAGGCCAGAAAAACACCGACAAATTCAGAGGAAACTTCCTTGTCTCAGACTGCACATTATTAAAGATGCAGAACTGAGAGCTGCCAGTCTCAGATATCTCAGGCATTTATCTTTAACCATTGGAATGCAAAACCTTATCCAAAATGTAACCACAAGACTCAATACCCATAAAATGGCATAAGGAAAACACTAAGTCCAGCATTTCCTGTTGGATGCAAGTGCAATTTCAGACCTTATATGCTATATAGACCACTCAAAATACTCAGCAGGTCAGGCATAAACAGCATTAACTGGTTCAGGGTGACACTATTTGCCTGTGATAGCATCACTGACACCGGAGTCCTAGCCCCAATCAAAGGCAAATCTGCCTGCCGAGTCCTCAACATATTGAATAGGAGGAACCCACAGCTCAATAATGAACGAAATCAAGTAAAATACTTGTACAAAACATTCTCACATGTAAAATGGGCAGATTTGTGTCACTGTTGAAATCAGTGACTGATCTGGATTTCTAATCTGCTGTGAAATATTCTTAGATAATATTGCATAGTCAGAAAAGAGATAATAGATGGAAGCATGTGTACTTCTCTGTAAATATGGATCAGGAAACCAGGATATAGTTGAGGAATTTTTTGGCTAGTAACTCCAAATTGAAAGAGAAGGAAAGACAGAGGTCATGCTTTTTTCCTAGGTGTAAAAAAAAAAAAAATAAAATAAAAAAATAATTGTCTAGTATTAGGAAAAAGCAATTCTGTGATTATTGTCATACAGTGGTTGCACTATCCTTGCATATTCCCAAGAATATGAGACTCCATTCACATCCTGCATCTTTCACAGAGTGGGAAGGAGGACATGGTGAAGTCTCAGTCCTCTTTCTTGGGTTCTTCAGTTTTCGTTGTGTAGATTTATGCTGACTGACAGAGCCTGAACAGTGTAGCACTGCAAAAAATTTCCACATGAAATAAAGGACTCGGCTCACTCACCAGTGTCTGTCTTACTGTTTGGCAGAATACACATACCCAAGCTGGACGCCGGCATGAAGCCGTGGATGAAATGGGTGCCTATGGCTAGCGCAGGGGAAGCCAGGGTGCCAGGAAGGGCTCACTGCGAGGTAACCAGTCACGCTCTGAGAAGGGACTGAAGACCTGACCTGTCTAACTGGCACATCTACCAGGGCTGCCAGGACTCACAGGGTTCTGCAGCAGATGTAGCCACTGAAAAGGCTTCATTGATGGAATTCAGTAGTGTTGGGTTAACTTATGTTCCTAGTTTTAAGCAGCAGCTGCATGATAGTTTTGTGACTAAAAGAGGTACCTTACTGCTAAGTTTACACTCTTACATGCCCTTGTGAGTCCAGTTTCTGCTGGTTAAATTTTGGGCTTTTTGGTCTTGAAATACTAATAGCGTTGACAACACAATCCTTACGGAACTACTGAATTAGACATTGTAAGTTAATCCAATTAAACTCAAGCCCTTTTATTGGTAACAAGAAATAGCCGAGTTCCTGAATAATTGTCTGAAGCAGATATGAAAAATAATAATTCTCCCAGTCAGTAGGATCACGTGTATATTCTATTTCACACAGTCTACTTTGGTTTCCAAGAAAAGACAAAGTTTACATGGTAAGAAATGCCTGCATTAGGTTAGTGATAGAGAAAGCTACCCCAGTGCATTGCTGTAAGCAGCAATGTGTGAATTTTCTATTCAGCACAGCAACAGTGGTCTATTTATTCGACTTACTGCATAATTAGTAGTAAAATTACACAGTTGCTTTTTTTTAACATACAGTAGTTATTCTTTATGGGTCTGGATTTTGAACAAAAATATTTCCTTTAGACTCTGAGTAATGCTTTCTTCAGGTGAGCTCTGGTAAATGCCATAAAAAATTATAATACTGGAAACCTAGGAAGTATAGAAAGTGGAAGGAAATTACATCAGTTTGGCATGAGGTACAATGTTACTTTCTCTAAATAAAATGCATCCTCTGTCCTTAGGAACCCCTTACAGGCTAATTTAACATTCATTGTACTCTGTCACTTACCCTTGCTGCTGCCAGACGCACACAGGGCAGCTGATATGGTATGTGGAGTTACAAAGGGCCTATGTTTACATACACTGTTTTTCTCTTATTTCAGAATACACGGCAGACTGGCACCTTTCTGATTTATCCATAAATACTCTTTTACTTACAAAAGCGAAATAGCACATAATAGAATGTGCATCAGTAACAAGACTAAGTAAATACAGCAGATATCATACACTTGCTACCACAAGTGAAATTTTACTGCCTATATTGCCACATTAGCTAGATTTTTTCCCTAACTATTCTTATCTAAGCAAGCAGAAACCCCAATTTTAGAAAAAAAAAAGCTGCTTGTGAACTGAAGCCCTGGGACAAAAAGTATGCTTGATACAGGTGATATTCTTAAAAGTGCATTTTAAGATGTGATAGGAGCAATATAGGTAAAAAGTGTAGACGTTATTAATGCCAGTTACTATAATTCTACATAAACCAGAACATACAATTTGATCTGAGATTACAAACAGTGTTAGAGACCCACTAGTCTGGTCTTTAAGAGGAATTCAGAAACAACAAAGCACATGTAAAATCAGTTAAAAATTAGTTAACTTATTCACCATAAATTGTACTCATTCTCCAATGCAGGTATTTCTAAGGTGGTTTTGAACAGGGACAGATCACTGTCAAATGCTGTTGAATATCTTTCATGAATTATCTGAACAAAAGACAAAATTATATCCAGTGAAGTTCAAGAAAGAAAGATACAAGGACTAAAGTGATTTCTGCAGAAGATAAGCCCCTCACACTGGGTAATTTGCATGGTTTTCTCAACCTGCTTTATGAGTCACAGAATCACAGACCGTTAGGGATTGGAAGGGACCTCAAAAGATCATCCAGTCCAATCCCCCTGCCGGAGCAGGAACACCCAGATGAGGTTACACAGGAAGGTGTCCAGGCGGGGCTTGAATGTCTCCCGAGAAGGAGACTCCACAACCTCTCTGGGCAGCCTGGTCCAGTGCTCTGTCACCCTCACTGAGAAGAAGTTTCTTCTCAAATTTAAGTGGAACCTCCTGTGTTCCAGTTTCTGTCCGTTACCCCTTGTCCTGTCATTGTTTGTCACCGAGAAGAGCCTGGCTCCATCCTCGTGACACTCACCCTTTAAATATTTATAAACATGAATGAGGTCTCCCCTCAGTCTGCTCTTCTGCAAACTAAAGAGACCCAGCTCCCTCAGCTGCTCCTCATAAGGGAGATGCTCCACTCCCTTAATCATCTTTGTAGCCCTACATGCTGCATGTTTAAAAGCACAACCAAATGGAAACATGAGGCAATAGTAAAGAAGGAAGGTACTTGTACAGGACAGAGTCTGCACAATGGAATGTATGCTGAAATGGTCATAGTTGATAGTTAAATGACCAGGGACTTCCACTTGTGCTTTTCGCATTTTAAAATATGTGATGGAAGAAAAGTGTTTTCAGAAGACTATAAGACCTCTATATTGCAACTTTCAGTAAAAAACTTTAAAAGTTACATCTTTAAATTATGCAAGGGAAGATTAAAGCCAATTCTGGTATTTATATGCCAACAGAAAGTAGAGAATTAAGAGCATCCTTTCAATAAACACAGAGGCAGAGAGTATCCAATAACAGAAAGATAAAAAATATATTCAAATGAGCAACAACGGGAAAAAAATCAGTTTCTGTGTACTTAGTTTTGATAGAGTCTTAACATTTGTGTCCTCTTAGGAGACCAATGACCACCCTTTATTGTTTGGAGTTAAGACAAGATGATGTTGTCCCAGACCATCTCAGACAAAGATGTACTGCTTACCTATTCATTTTTTATGAAGCCATCACAGACTACAGTGAATGCAGTCCAGTACTTAGATGTGTGTTCTCAGAAGTTTGAGATGAGGTCCTTCTCTAGCCATGCAGAGTTTTAATTCATTTCTATAGCCTACTTTTATGTAAGGACAGTAGATTCACCTACTTCAGGGACTACAGAGGATTTGAAATGCTGAGTTGTTATGGTTTAAGGGCTACCAGCCTGA
>NW_010206248.1:0-1589 GCF_000695765.1 Mesitornis unicolor | reverse complement strand
CAGAGTACTTGCTGAACTACCAAGGTTGCTCTCTTGTAGAACAATTTCCTGAAAATATCCAGTACTGTTTTTAAAGGTGCTGGCTAACTGTAGCTTTTTAAATGGAATACTTACAAGCAGTAGTATTGAGGTAGTAAAAGCAAGGATTAACAAAACTGGATTGCTTAAATGCATGTTCAGAAGTGATTGCTGTTTGGTAGGTGGAAGTTGTTACAGAATGTATAGGAAATTTCCAATAATGTGGTCTGTGGCTTGGAATAGTAAATAAAAATCAATTAAATGCTTTTGTCATGAATATTCCAAATTGGTGCATGCTTGAACTAGTTGTTTGCAGCTGCTGTGCCAGCAGGAACATGCTTTGGAAGTGTCGTTGAATGACAGTGTCATGCTGACAGTAGCTAGAAAGGCAAATACATAAATTTGATGGTAGAACGTGAGAGTAATAGCAGGAATTTCTGTTGCCTTAGGAAAAATAAAGTGCTAGCATTTTCTGCAAACCATAAGCAATGTGTGTTGACAGCTTCGTTCTAGAGACTTAAGGCTTGCATCTTAGTCTTCAGAAACAGCAGTATGTACTATGTCTACAATTAAAGAAAAGCTTTGTTCTTGAACTGACTTAAATTCTTCTGGTCACTGCCAGTGTAACTGGTTTCAGAAAACCAGCCTTTCTCATGTCTAGACCAAGAGAATTTAAGCTTGTCTTCAGTGGTTTTTAGAATGTGGTTTTGAATTTCATAGAATCACAGAAACTTAGGAGTTGGAAGGGACCTTGAAAGTTCATCCAGTCCAACCCCCTTGCCAGAGCAGGATCGCCTGGATTAGGTTGCACAGGAACGTGTCCAGGCGGGTTTTGAATGTCTCCAGAGAAGGAGACTCCACAACCTCTCTGGGCAGCCTGTGCCGGTGGTCCATAACCCTTTCAGTGAAAAAGTTTTTCCTCATGTTCAGATTGAGCCTCCTATGCTCCAGCTTGCACCCACTGCCCCTTGTCCTGTCATTGGCTGTCACTGAGAAGAGCCTGGCTCCTTCCTCCTGACACTCGCCCTTTACAAATTTATAAACATGAATGAGGTCAATGTTTATTTGTTACTTTCCTTTAGAGTCTGGGAAGTCCTTTGGTGAAGACATGTTTTCCTGTGCAAGGATATTTTTTTCCATTTTTATTCTGACTCTACCCCTCTACTCCCTCTTGCCCTGTCCGTTATAAAGGCTTCCCTAGTTCCTCTATTGCTGTGGAGTCTTTTCCCTCCAATGTGACTTTACATGTCCTGTTTGTCCTTTATTTCTTCAGAATTTAGCTCAAAGGAAAACAAAACAAAACAACATTATTTAACCTAAGGAAAAAGAATCCAAACATTAATAATACAAGGACCCTTAGACCTTGCTCCTCTGACTTGCTTGCATAGTTTTTTTGCTATAAACTGTTTGAGAAAGGAACTTTCTTAAGACAACCTTGTAATACATATTTTATTTTTCACATATTTTTTACATAGAATAGCTATTAATGAAAAAGCTAAATATACAAAGACAGAACTTCTTTTATATTTTTTATATAAAAGCATTGTCATGGTTTAGGCCCAGTGCATAAC
>NW_010206247.1:0-4490 GCF_000695765.1 Mesitornis unicolor | reverse complement strand
TTCTGTGTGATTCTGTGTGATTCTGTGAAAAGTTCACAGGCAAATGCCATTGAAAACCTGACCCAGTGCGGTAGGATTAGAAATTAGAAATCTTAAATTAAAAAGGGAATAAAAGTTCCACTTAAAATACATTTATTTTTAAACATCTTCAATACAAAAATAAAAGAGAAACCTTGAGGATTTTTTCTGGCACAGTAAAGGTTTTAAATCAGCCTGTACATACAGACTGGTCAGCTGTCATCAGCATCACAAGGCTGGAAAATTAGCTGAAAAATTCAAACCTGGCTGGTCAGGGCCATTAAGATTTACACAGCCAAGGTTCTGACAGCGAGAGAAGGACTTGTTTAAGAATGCAAATGCTGTCCTAAGGGATCGTAATTCTTGTGCTGGAGGGTCCACATGCACAAAAAAAGGAATGTCTTGGCTCAGCATCAGAAGAAGTCACATTAATTGGAAGACCTCAGTTCCTCAGAATCCTGATAAGCTACACAGATTTAAGTGTACAGGACCATAGCATTCTTGCTGGGGCTTGAATTACTATTCAGTAAAGACTGCTTTGCACTGAAGAAGAGAATAAAATTTTCTCTAACATTCTCAGACATAACTTGTGTTTTTACAAGTCAATGACCATCCATCAGTCAAAATAACAAATATATCTATCAAGACTCATGCTGAGAAAAAGTAATTTTTTAAAAAATTGCTCAATCTTGGATAAGGCTGAGTGCCCCCGCTTCTGCATGCACAAAGATGCTACAGACCCAGTGTCAGCGATTTCCGTGTAACGTCCTGGGCAGACCTTTGCCTTTGCATAGTGTTCCTGCTGCTTCCTTCAGTCAGGCACTGGCACACTTTGTATCTGCAGGGAGTGCAGAAGGGAGGGAGGGAGGTGCTACTTTGAGTAATCATTAACTGTCTTCAGAGCCCCAGCAGAGGTGCCTGCAATGTGTCTGGATAAAGGCATTACCCTTTTCAAAAGGAAAGTCAATGTCAATTACAGCCAAACATAGTTTTGGGGTTTTTTTCCCCATAACAAATTAGAAAATACTGGTTATCTGGATTACAGAAGAATCAGACTGAGAACAAATCCATCAATAAAACGATTTATCTTTCAATCCATGCAAAGTCTTTCTTGCTCTTCATCTTCAATCTTCATTTCTCTGTGTGACTTGGCACTATGCAACAACAGAAAGCAGTTTTGCATGGTATGAGGAATACCAGCCGGATGGGGCGGAGGGAGGGAGGAGATGAACCAAGACAGGTATCGCATGTCTAATTGGAATTTGAGCGAGGAGTGGTGTGGCAATATCCAGCCCAGAGTTTGGAAAGAGGCTAGTGGAGATATCAACATCAGGATCAATGAAATTCCTTAATGTAGTATTAAGACCAGAGAGTTGGATACATTCTCAAAATAGTTTCAACTTATCCAAAGACCCAAATTGCTACTTGCATGCTACTTGAAATAACGCTGGGACTTGTTCCTTTTTATCATTATTCCTACAATGCATAGATTTTAAATGTAGGCTCACAGGTGAAATTTATTGTGTACAACCAAACAGCTAATTCTCCTTATCTATATCAAGGTTTCAACTGATTCAAAGAATATTCGGATAAAGTCCATTTTAAATGCAATATAAATAAATAAATGCTGACTATACTGGGCAAGGTGGTCTTTTCAGTTTTCTTTTGTACATCAAGACAAACCAGTTAAATTACATGAAACACATTTGGTTGTACTTAGTTCATGAAATAATTTGTATAGCACATGAGTTAATCATGCCTATCTTTAAAAAAGTAACATTACACAGAATGGCAAAACAAAACCCCCAAAACATTAAAGATTTTCTTTTCTTTTCCTTGGCTGTGAGTAACAGCCGAGTTATTTCTGAGTGCTTTTGCACCATACTGGAGTCTTTGGAAGGCATGAGGCAAATGCTGGAATTGAGTATTACTTCATTCCCTTTGTGTAATATAGAGAGATAGACTGGGGAGGGAAGGGGGAGGGAAAAAAAAACAAAATCAAAACCTAAATCAAACCCACACCATCTAACAAAAGCTTAGTAGTTAATCCCTGGAACTGAAGTTCTAGCAGCTCTTAAGCAGTCCCAGGATCAGATGACTCATGAATGTGGCAAACAACCACTTCCCCCTTTCTTTCACTGATCCTACACTGAACTAACTGCAGTCTCAGGAATCTGTCCCTGTCATTGCCTGTATCAAAACAGGAGTATGATGAGAACCCATTTGAACTGCACATTCTGGTTTTTTTAAGTACATGTGTAGAGGATGAGTTTCAATCATGTTGATGTTAGGGTGCGAGATGCCTTAGATAAAATATACGACACCGCCACTAGGTACTGACTAACAAAGAGACCATAAACATCATTTAAGAGTCCCATTTTATAAGACTTTGCAAATGCAGCAGAATCTGCCTGGAGTCAGCTCAGTAGCATTAGTTTGTATTTGGAGTTTAGAAACTTATCACTTGCTGCATGGTATCATACCAAACTAGAGACAGTCATTTACTTGGGTTTTTCTCTAATGGCTAGACTATTTGATCATTGTATTTGGCAACACCTTACCCAGCAAGAATCGATGCTGTAATCAACACGATGACATTCATGGTGAGGTACAGCACAGAGGCTAACACAATGCAACTAACAGCACCACAATCTGGTTGCAAGTGAAGGCTGAAAAGGAGTTTCAGGAAATTCAACACCGAGGTACAGTCTTTTTTGTCTGCTCCACCACACCACCCCCACCCTCTTCAGAGCATGCTTGCCTCTCAGTGTTTAGGAGTTACGAGCACCCACACCGAGATTAGAATATGGCCCTAAATCCACAAACTCTCCAAGTAATGAACTGTAATATGAAAAGGGACGACAAAAGGAAAAGGTAGAAGCCAGCAGCAATTGGACAAAAGTTTGCCATATCAACCCCTGCTTAGCAAAGTCTCTGCCAAGCAATTTATATCCACAAGAGGTACATTCCATTCCCTTAGCCTCCAGTGTCTTTTAAAGTAAAAACTTCTTTCTTGCTGCAGTTTATGGCACATTTTTACTATGTGTACTTAGGAAGCAAGCAAGGCTGACTAAACAGATTTCCTCCATGACCTTTACTACTGTCGGCTGAAAACAATTTAGTCCATTTTAAGTCATCTGAGAGCACTGTAAACATTATCCAAGGGGCTTAAGAATGACCGCCTAAACCATGACCTTTCAAGCTGACAGATGACAAAAAATACTCCACTTGAAACCATTTTAAAAGATATGATAAAGGTTCTGCTGAAACAGAAAGGAATTTTCCTTTTACTACTACAGCATAAAGATGCTTTTTGTTCCATTTAGGATATTAATTTTTTTGAGAGACATGGAAAAATTAAAGAAATAATCTGAAGTACTCAGATCCTTTTATCTCTTGATTAAAAGCTCCACCCATCCAATTAATATAAACTAAGAACTGCAACAAAAGGGTAAGCAAAAAACCGAGAAAGTTAGGACATGCATAAATGAAAAACCTTACACTGGAAATATTTTGGCTGCAAATGAAAAGAGAAAGAAAGAAACTTTATTCAAGCAAATATTATTAAAACTGTGCGTACATACCTGCTTCTGAACTCGTTACACTCAAAGGAAGCTAGATATAACTATAGCTCCTGTCATTACACTGGAAGTCAAGGCAGTGATTAGTAAACCCAGAGCTGCAACCCAAATCATACTGTTATGTTATATTTTAAAAAATAAAAGTCAGAAAAGTTTGTGATGCTGGCTCTGTCTTCTTGGTCTACTGATAGTACCCTTGGCTCTAACAGCCTTCTCGTTCTAAAAAGATTACCACTGTCTCTCCCCAGCTGATAAACAAAGCACCTTCTTGGCACACTTTAGATACAATGACTACATTTTAAACTACTCTGAAAACGTAACAAGTACACAAGGTCTCACATGTAGCACTTCCTGTGGGCTTCACAAGTGCTTAACCATCTTCTGTTCTACAATTTCTACCACACGAACACTATGAATCTAGTTTCTGTTGTCATGGAAAAAATACAAGGCAAGGTACATGGTATACCTCAAATCTTGTCTTCAGTGCACTGCAGACACCAGGATCTTGTCCTAAGCTCTCAGTAGGATCTCCGGGCTTTGACAGTCACTAAAGCACTCAGGATTTCTCCTCCTTGCTCAGACCTTTCCTATACTTAGTAACTTCCCTAGAACTGACCTTCCTAGCTCCTGCACTGGTGAAGCACAGCACAACTACATGCTCTCTGTCTCAGATTTGGCAAACTGGTACTGCAAATTCCTTTCAGACAGAAACACACAAATAACTCATCAAGGAACCTCATTCAAAATATCAGCCAGAGTTTACTTTACATCATAAACAATTAAAAAATAATGTAATACTGTCAAATCACAGAATCACAGTATATTAGGAGTTGGAAGGGATCCAGTCCAACCCTCCTACCACAGCAGGATCACCTAGACTAGGTTGCACAG
>NW_010206246.1:5399-21211 GCF_000695765.1 Mesitornis unicolor | reverse complement strand
TATACACACAAATTGTAAATAATTGTATCTTTCTGACCTATCCTTTACACTCAGTCCATCTGCCTAAGCTTTGAAACAGGAATTTTTACTGGTAACTAAGGTGGCCAGATGCATGTTAGGAGATTTTAATGGAAGTTTGATGCCCAAGATTTTTTCTATGTTGCTTCCCTTTAAAAAAAAATTTTTAATTTGTTCTTTCCAAGACAGCAAGGAATGGTTTTGCCTCATTCTGTCATTCAGCACTGTCTGCCTGCTCTACCCAAGATAGCAGGTGAATTTTGCAGTTTGGACTCCATGTTCCCACAGTATGTGACCCACTTGAGTTTGCTAGACTTCATCTACAGGGTCAGTGGCCATATCTTTGATTGCAGTACTGATAATGATAAGCTCTTCAAGACTTGTTTCAGAAACTTGGGTGTGGGTTTAATTATTGCTAATAAGACTTGGTCTTCTTGGTGAAGTTCAGGAACTTTGAACTTGGAATATCTGGAGCAAAAACATGACATAATATTGCTTTGGGCTCCTATCATTCAGAATAGCATAGAGTGGAATTATCTATAAATCAGATGTAGAGAGAGATACTCTGCAGAGTAACAGATAATCTGCATTTATTTTGGTGACTAATTACAGTAAAAGAGTTAGTGATTTTTAAGAAATACACAGATGTACACATACAAACTAATAGGTGGAGAAAGTCTTGGGAACTGTAGACTGACATGTGCCAATCGAAATACATAAAACATCATGACTAGCAATGCAAAGAAGGAAGTAAAATGCAATGGTGAGATGGAACAGATGAATCATAGAAGTATTAGTGATTGTTCAAGAAGGTGGAGAAAAAACATCTAAAATATTACAAATTTTTCTGATTATTTTAGAAAAAGTTGAATCAAAAACCAGATCAGAAATTTAACAGCTACTGGGCTGAGCAATAGAATGGAGAGTCTTTTTATAAAAAGTTACAAAACAAGCTTTGCTTGTTTAGTCTGTCAGATGAAGTCTCAGAGAGGATATGACTCTTCTGTAAAGATCCTTGACGGGTAAGCATCAGGAAGGGAAAAATTATTTATGGTAAAGGATAGTGCTGACACAAGAATAAATGCATATAAACTAGCTATGAATGCAATTAGGCTGGATATAAGGAGATTTTTAACCATGAGAGAAACAAAATTCTGGAATACACTTCCAATTAGAAGAGTAAGGGTATAAAACCTAATTGACTTTAAGAGCCATATTGGTTTGTGAAAAGGATAATACAATACGTGTTATTAATGACTAGACTTCAGGAGCCAGTCTTACATTCCCTTATTGTTATGCATAGGCGTATGTGTGGTTTACAGACTGTGTAGAGCACTAATGTTTCTTTCTGCATTTTAAAAAGTTTAAAGTAATTACGAACATGTAATTTTAATCCATTATTACTATGCCTTTACAGTACCTTTGAAACTGAGTAGGATTCATTTTGACACAGAAAAGTGATTAGTCATCAAAATAGTTTTATGAAATAACTAACCAAATGGAATGATGTGACTAGCACATTATCACCTTCCATTTGAAAGTCAAAGCTCACCTGTCACAACAGAGGAAACTGCAAAACACAAAGACAGGAAAATTTGAGATATAGAAACTGTCATCTGATCAATGTTATGGTGAAAGACTAGATACACGCATTCAATTAACTTGTAGCACCTCTTCCCCTCCACTAAAAATATTTTGGATGATAAAAAATCAGAGCATGGCAATCCCTTGTAGAATTAATGATAATTTTCCAAATATACACCAGAACAAGTAAATCAAAGGTAATTTTTTTTTCTGAAATCCGTGATAATTAGGTGCATAGTTGAATAGGCAGGAAGGTTGAGATTACATTTAATAAACAACCTGATGTGATTTCCTGTCAACAAGAGCATCAACTGTGCTGTGCATCTTTGTCCTTGTGAAATAGGTTTTCATGTTGCTGTTTATTATATATGTATTGAAATCTAAGATTAATCAAGAATTCCATCATTAAAGCTTTTAACTAATCTTTACATTTTTCTGAAAGAAAAAAACCACACCTTCAGTGTTGTTGTCTGCATTGTCTTCCCTCTGATTCTCACCTCAGTAATCCTACTTCATTACAAAGAGTTAAAAAAAAAAATCATTATTGGAACCTAATTGTATAGTTGAGAAAATTACATCGATCTGCAGTTATTTTGATTTACAACAAAAACGTCAATACAAAACCTCTACGGACTTTTATTTAATAGACCTGTAATTACAGTTGCTGTTTACTCAAACAAACAAAAAAACCCTTGGTATAAATGAAGGCATCAGTCATCCAGCCAACAAGTAAAAGCAACAGAGGAAACTCTACTTTGCTTCTCCCTCTGACTGAAACAGCAAGCTTTCCTCCAGAGCTACCAGATCAATAGCTTCTGCATGCATGAGAAGCTCTCACAGCGGCTCTGAGAGATCTGTTCCAAGCTTCATGGGAAATGCCCTTCCAATGATGCCCTTTCCTTTAAAATAAAAGGTGATCAGTTTGAGTCACTCAGCTAATCTCACCCCTGTAAGTACATCTAAAGGAAATAACATGTTCTTCAAGCAGGTGTGTGCTATGCTATCAAGAAATGCATGACTCACAGCTCCACACCTTGAAAGCAGTTGGAAGACCAGGAGGCAGTCAGCATATGCTTTGTAGGCAAAGGCACGCCGGACTGTCTTTGAAAGCCCCAGTGCAGTTTTTCCAGCATCATGGTACTGTGGTTAAGCCCTACGTCATGCTTGGTTTTGGTAGTTTAACTTGAAGATGTCCATGGCTGAGATAAAGATAGCAAGATCACATTTAAAAGAAATGAGTTTCCCGTTACCTGTGTCAAAATAGCCAAATGGATTCTGTACTTGGATCAGTGACCAGCATGTGCCAAGGGATAGTGTCTAAAATCATCCTTGGTCTGCATCCTCCTGTGTTTAAGGTCGCCTACAAGGATTAAGTCAAAGAGGCTAAGATTCCTTCACCGTTTTCTCTGCTTCCAATATACTCAACTGAGTTTCAGGCAGTTCTTTCATTCTTGCCCAGACATTGTCTGAGGCCTGACCCACATCAGTGAAATGAGACAGATTTTATTTGGTGTAGACTTTATAGCAGATGCTGCACCCTACGCCTGCTCCATGGGCCTGACAGCCACGATGAGTAGAGGAGCAGCTGAGTTACTCTGCCTTCACTTCTCCTTGTTTGGTGAGGCTATTGTTTGACACCTCAGTTTATTTGCAAGTCTGTGGAGATCAAAAGTGATTCTGTGATTAAGAGTTTTTACAGAAACTGTGGTTTCAAAAAGCTTTAGTGCTTTGTATTCATTATCTCATTTTCCATATGAAAACTGTTTCTCCATTCCACTTTTTTTCCTGCAAATTACCTGATAAAAATGAAGGAGTGCTGGTAGCAACCTCCATTGTGTGAAAGCCTAAAAGAACAACATATTATACTTTAATAGTTGTCTTAGCTAAGGAATCAGCAGCATTGGCTTCCATTAATAGAATCTGTACCTGGTGTCATCTCACAGTCTTGGTGTCTTAATGTGTTTTTGGTTTTAATCAAAAAAGACTTGTGATCAGTGTTAATTTATTGGTGAAATTAAGACTCAAAAGCACTGTAGAGATATATACAATAAATTAAAGCTGATTTTAGTGATTATTTTATCAACACAAGTCCAATTTTAAGGTGTTGTTAGCTTTACACAGAGGAAAGATTCACTGATTGCATTAAAATGGCTTAAACAGGTGATCTAAGATCACACAGAGCCACAAACAAAGCCGTTTTCCCCATCAGAAAACACATTTCGTGATATTTTCAGGACATCATTCATTATACATTTCCTTCTGTTGCCTCCTTGAAATGTTCCACTTCAAACACTGAAAACACAATCAAGATCACATAATCTTAGAAGTATTTTCTTCCTAAATGTACAGTCTCTGATAGTGCCCCAAATAATCAGTATAATAGTTTTATTTCTTGCTGTGGTCCTAAGCTGTGTGAGTAAAGTTATAAATGATGCTGAAAACCACTGACATGAGAGAAGGTAGAAGTTCATTGCTCTTCTACAAGCCTTAAATTCTAAACATTTACGTTGTCTTGCTGTGCCCCATGTTAAATACTTCTTTACAATCTCAGAACCGAGGAAGTAAGTTTTTCTGCCTCAAGACCCTCCTGGAACCTGCAGTCATTTGAATCTTCTGTACCAGTGTGAGATTGAATCATGAGCTGGTTTTGCTGCACTTCAAGGACTTCTGGTCTAGCTGTTACTAAGGTCTGTAGCTAGCTGATCTCCAGTATGTAGCAGATAAAATGCATCCCTCTCCTCTTGAAAAATAACATCAGTTACAGTATTGATTTTCATCTAGCACTGTTGTATTGATAAAAGACAGTGTTTCCAAACAAGCTCTGCTGTGCTCTAATTGGGTATGGAACCAAAATCTTTGAATTAGAGTTCATTAAAGCCAGTCAATTGTTTCTGAACTGCAATAATGAAAGTTTATTTTTTAAAACGTTATTTAAAACATTATTTACACTACTGTCTCGAACATGAAATCCTTAGGCAAAAGTATTGTATGACAATGATCACAGTCCCACTTGTGCCAGTTGAAATGAATATCAAATATGAATGAAATTCAGCTCCAAACCAAGACATTTAAATCTAAGCATATACATGCAGGTGTCTATGTGACAGCTATGGCATCTAAGCTCCCTTACATAATGGTTATAACCATTATAGACCTACTCAGTTCTGGGAACAGAGATCACACAGCAGTTCACCTGTCATGGGCAGTGGTACTTAAAGCTTGATTCTCTTGTCCACAGGCAGAAGGATTCCTCTTCCATGTCTGCCACTGCTGTGTGGATCTCTCAGATACCCCAGGGTATCTCATTATTAGTCACTTATGTTTAGGCTGGTGAATATCACTGACAGTGACTGGTCTGCTTTTATAACCTTCCCAGTCACTGGTGCTACCATAAGCATAGAAATTGTCTGGGTGAAACTGCTCAGAGCTGGAGTCTCTAGAAATCTCAAAGATAATTTCTATGAAAAGCCATTATTGAACTATATCAGAACATGCCACATTATTCCACAGGAATGTGCTTTAGAAAGCAAAAGATGCCCTTGAATCTTTTTAATGGCAGGAGGATGTTTATATTCTTATGTAAAGATTAAGATGGGAGAAATGGGAGGAGGGGGACAGAGAGAATGGAGGAGGTGGAATGAGAAGAAAGGAAAAAAAGGAAACAGAATGGAAACAGAATTGACTGAAATTACTCAAATTACAGGAAAATGAAGCTCTTTTTGCTCTTATTTTCTTTTTAGATACGTTGTGATTGTTCGCTAAATATTTTAAGTAGATGGATTCTGGTAGGGTTTGTTCCTGCTCTGCCAGCTCTAACTTGGAGTTACAAAAATAATACTAGGAGCCATAAGAAAGTTTGCAAATTGTCACATATACAATGCTTGTTGTGGACCACTTACTTTTCTGCATACACATAAGCTAAGTGCTGAGGAGAGAACCTGGCCTTAGATACAATATCTTGATCCTGCAGCAATCAGTTGTGAATCTCTTCTGGATTTCATTGAGAACAGAATTTGACCTTGAGAAAATAGCTCTGTATGGAAAAAAAGTCCATCACTTAATAGTGTTCTGGAGTATTGTATTTGAAAAAAATGTGCTGTATTCATACCCCCCAAAAGAAAAGCAAACATTTTTGGCATGGCATAGTGTTTCAAATGCATATCCACATAGGAAAAAAACACTTTGGAGCTGTGAATCACATTTTGAATCAGAGCCTTTAAAAGGTGGGGGAAGGCTGAAACTTCCTGAACCTGCTGCTAGCAGTTCTTATGTTTCTGTAAAGTGTAATCAGTTGTGGCACCAGCAGCACGAGAGCCGGATGCCGGTGCTGGCAAAGGAGTTCCCGTTGTGCCTTACGGCTGGCTAAGCATCTGAAGGGCAAAAGGAATCCTTTTGCTTTAAATATCAAACATTTATTTCAAATGTTAAACATGGAAGCTGTTCTTCTGTGAAAGGTATTAAAAATGGTAGCAGCATGGTTTATGGTCTGTCGCTGGGGAACCATGTTACTTTCCTGCCAAATGGTATGTTCAGGATAAATAAGAATGCTTTGCTATTTCAGTTCTTTGTGAAGCAATATTTTGGGGCCATCAATTACCTTGGTGATATTTTGTTTGTGCTGTCAGTAGAGAAAAGTGTACCTTTGCATGGAATACTGGATAGCCAAAGGCAAACCACAAAAAGAAATCAAGGGGCTGCGGGGGATTTGAAGGATTTAGAAAGGCAAATCTGTGTCTTTAACTAAAGAGGTGATGAAACATTAATCCGATTTCAAAATCTTTGATGAGTGGATTTTTGAAGTGGAGAAGTGTTCGGGACAGCACTCAGCAGAACAGCTGAGAACAGATAGAGTTGTGCAGAGAAAGAAAGGAGTGTGATAAAACATGAAAAAGAAAAACTTCCTTTGAGTGAAAAGTACTGGTCTATAGAATAGTCTTGAATGACAGTGATAGTGATACTATTATTTTGAACTCTTTATTAACATTACTTTATATTACAGTAGTGAGCACACTCTAAATGAGAACAAGGTCTTTAATACTGAGCCACAGCTGAGAGAAAAGCACATTGTGAGATGACCCCTGCCTTGGAAATCTAATGAGATTGATAAAGCAGACAAAAATAAGAAGAAAAGTAAAGGCAGCAGAACTTTCCTAAGCTTACAACCCAAGCCAGTGATGGATTTATTTATTTATTACTAATTTATTTAATGAGATAAAACCACGACATGTGGATTTTAAAATTATAGCCGTGCACTAAGAGGAGATGAGATGAACAACCCTTTCACCTGAAAAACACTTCCATTTACTATAATTATCTCACATGAACAAGCAGAGTAATGCAGTGGCATTTTGAGTGCATTGTAAATTATTAGCATTTACCTCATAATCAGAGCTGTGTTAGACATTACCTCTGAATACTGTAAGCTCCTTTTACAACTTACAGCTGGTAAATACATTTCCCTCATTGTTTCCTATTGCTGAAAAATACATGAAATTGGAGTTAAGAGAAAAGTCCCTCTAGTGAATATTGCATCACTCTAATAAGTGCTGCAACTGCAACTCTAATCACTGCAATAACCTCCAGTTTTATGTAGATTATCATGCCTTTGATGGGCATACACTTATTTGAGAAGATCTTATGATGCTTAAAATTTTTTAGGAAGCCTGGGAAACCTTAATAGTACTGCAGATCTCTGTGACTGCAGAACGAAAGGCTCTGTCTAGCAGGGGTGCCATCAGAATTGCTAGAAAACAGCAGATTTACATGCTGATTCTGGGCTCTTAGAAATAGTATTTATGTCAACAAATGTATTTTACCAAAGATCAGCAAATGCTACAGAAATTCCTAGTTTTCTTTCATCCTGGATCATGGCCTTAGCAATATCCAATAAATTTTATAAACATAATTTTCACGTTGGAAGAAAATGCCCTAAGTAATACACCTTACATTTTGCTGATTTTTGTGCCCATTAGTCAGATGAGATTAAATAATGTTTAACACTTGCACAGAGGAGAAATAGTTAGCAGGCTTGTATAAGTCCTCTGTGCAATAACTGGATATATTTTTATGCACAAAAATATTGTGAAATTTATTTTTAAAAATTACTTTCTCAGAAAAGAAGGTTATATTATATAAATTACATAGGTAAATAATTCTTATTGGTCTTTGTTTCCTTTTCTTTATATTTTACCTCCTTTTCCCCTCTTTTCTGTGTCTAATTTTCCATTTGTCTTTTCTGTTCTTTCTAAAAGTATTTGTTTCCTGCACCTTCCCTTCACCTTTCATGGCTTGCTTCTATCAGATTCTTCCCAGTAACCAGGCAAGGTAATCTGCACAACAGAGAATCAATGAATCATAAAAGAAATAGGGTGCTGGTGTGGCATTCATCACACATTTACATACCTATAATACACCTTTACAGAAAAATAAAACTAAAAATCTGTGTTCCATAAAATCACCTTTCAGATGTTAAAACCTTGAAGATACAGAATCATGGAATCACAGAATGGTTTGGATTGAAAGGGACTTTAAAGCTCTCTCAGACCACCCCCCCTGCCATGGGCAGGGACACCTCCCACCAGACCAGGTTGCCCAAGGCCCTGTCCAACCTGGCCTTGAACACTTCCAGGGAGGGGGCATCAACAGCTTCCCTGGGCAACCTGTGCCAGTGTCTCACCATCCTCACAGTCTTTCTAATATCCAGCCTAAATCTACCCTCTTCCAGTTTAAAGCTGTTACCCCTCATCCTATCACTACATTCCCAGATAAAGAGTCCCTCCTTATCTTTCCTGTGGGACCCCTTCAGGAACTGGAAGGTTGCTATAAGGTCCCCCTGGAACCTTCTCTTCTCCAGGCTGAACAACCCCAACTCTCTCAGTCAGTCCTCGTAGGAGAGGTGCTCTAGCCCCCCAATCATGTTTGTGACCCTCCTCTGGGGTCACTCCAAGAGCTCCATGTCCTTCTTATGTTGTTGGCCAGATAGCCAGATAACATATTGGAAGAAAGAAACCCTTAAAACTAGATAATTTATCATTCAGTAGGATTGTCTTCAGTTTCTTGGGTACACAAAAAATACATTTTCTGCTTTCCTTTCCTAACTGTATTTCCCCTCTTTTATTTGACTGGAGTTTCTAAAATGTGCTAGGCATTGTGCAGATACAGAGGCACAGATTCTGTTGCTATATGTGTGCCATCTAAACAGTTGAGAGAGAGAAGCAACACTCCAAATGTTGCTGGTCAATATTTCCTTCTATCTCCCAAAGAATTTTTCCTGGCTGTCCCTTCTCTCCAAGTGCAAAATGTCCCTGGACAGATATTTAAGGGTATTTTGCTTTCCTTCACCTCAGATCACCGTCTGGCAGTTTCCTGTTAGGTAAGACTCTGTGGGAGAGGATGTTTTGTCCAATGGGAACTGGCACACTAACGGTTCTGCCTTAAAGGTAGGGACATACACTCCTTCTTTTCTGTTCTTCTCCCTCCCTCTTTCCTATCCTAGTGGCCACGTTCATTCATTGCTTACATTCGTTCATTTCTCAGAGCACCTGCTGATTTTCCCGTTTTCCCCTTCCTCCTTTTTTTAGCTTTCACAACTGACATAAAGCCATTTTGTTTTCTCTTTTTTCTTTTGATCCCTTTTAGCTTTCTCCTCTCTCTAGCTGCAGCCTCCTGTGATGCTGGTGAATCCTGCAGCACTTTTTATTAGAGGACACTGGGATGCAGTGTAAGAAGACATGAGCATCCCTGCAGTTTGGCAGCTGACAGCAACCACAGCATGTGCTGTCTGCCTAAGTTGTCTCCAATTCTGATTTGAGGCTACAGGTAGCAGTGATCACTTTTTGGTAATTGTAATTCAGGCTTTTAAAAGTCATGTGGCATTAGCAATGATAAATGATAGTCTTTTCTTTCCCTTCCAGTGCCTGTGGCTTTAGTTTTAACATTTTCCAGCTCTTCATGTGACAGATAAATATTCACATTATGAAAAAGTTAAAGACACGGGAGAACTAAGACTTTCAGGAAAATCCCCAAAGGGTACAGAACTGCATGATAAGACCCCAGGAACTGGAAACACAGAGCAGGTTTTAGAAGAACAGGCAGCCAAAACTGCAGCCCAAGCAGCATGCCCTGGAGGTGTGGAGTTCAAGATTAATCCCTTGTGAGGAACACTTGTCTGTTACATCTTCTGTGAGAGGTTGGGTCTAATAAGAGATACTAACATCTCTGAAAATACAGCAAATATACAGAAAGCAAGTTAAAGAGCACTCACATGCCTGTGCATACGGGTTGCAGCTGATACGCCTGCAATACCTTAAGTCCAGCTGGCTTAGATATCAATAGCAGAATACTCACAGCAACACAATCTTTGGCAAATGGTTACATAGCTGCACTGAAGCCTCAGGCATCATTGCTCTTGGTACCTAAGACAGCTAACTTAGAGCTAATTACCTTTCTGTGCTATTGTCACACTCTGGCTGAAAGAAGCCATCCATCAGAAGATGTTCAGTATGTCACATGAATCTGCAGTGGACTATTCAAAATGTCACCCGCTGTTCTACCAGACACCTGCTCCTCCTCACTGAGCCGAACCGGGATTCATGGGCATTAGGGAGGCTGAGGTGGGTCACCCTTCTTCCCCACTCCCTTTCTGTGTTTGGGATGAAAATTCCCCTTTGCAACCCTGTGAGGAAGAACATTGGTAGATCAGACAGCAAATCCAGTACAGCATCCTCTGCACTGTAGCTGTGGAGAAACCGTCCTTTTTATGTGGTTCACCAAAATGCAGAAAACCTGTAAAACATGCTGCTGTCTCCTGATTATTTATGTGCACACTCAGAAGGAATGTGACGAGCTCCACTGGGAAAGAGCAAAACTATGTAAACAGGCAACACCACTGGAAATGAAATTGAACTTTGACAAGTGTGATATTATGCACATTGAAATTAATGATTTAAGTTATAAGTACACACAGATGAGCCCTGAATTAGCTGCAGTCTCTTGTAATAAAGAATTAGATTTTGTGGCAAACAGCTCCCAGTGTGCTCAGAGAATGGGAAAGTAAAAGCATTTAGGTACATTAAGGAAGAAGAAAAATGATGTGTTCAAAATCAGTGCTTGTACATACATGTAGAAACATGGCAATGATTTCTGAAGTGTTTAAATAACTTAGATCCATAATCAGACTATTTTTTCACATCATCTCAAATGAGATTAGAAAGTCTGTAGGTAATTAACTTCATGGGAATAAGGGAGAACTGTTACTTGCCAACATCTGTAAGCACCAGCATCTTCGCTCCCAGCCCTCGTCATCTGAAAATGCATTGAAGACCAGATTACATTTTATGGGTAAGCACTGTCACCCCTGTCTCCCATGTCTGGAGAAAACCTATTTCAGTTAATGGTCTGATATTATGAGGCTGACCTTTGAATTGCCCTGTGCAGGGCTGTGTCTGGGTATGGTTCAGACCACCCCTTTCTTGGGCTTCCTTTTGCACTGGTTCTGGGCATCTCCTTGCTGGATGTGCAGGAAGCCAAATTGCCCTGTCAAGAAATATGTGTTTTATATAGGCTAGAGAGATAGGGACAATCATAAAGCTTTTGGGAATTTCCTTCTCAGAGGTATCTCCCCATGTCTGGATAGGGATCTTGAGTATTTAAGGCAATGAATCAGTCTTCTGGGCCAAATATTTGTTGTTTATACATCTACAGACAGTAATTTGAACACTACAGAGTTCACATGCTACTGAATCAGCAAAGGGTATGTGGCTCATTATCCCTGAGGATCTGAATCCAGTAAAAACCCTGAGTTGTGAGCTTTAACTAAGACATTTTCTCCTCAAGGAAACACATTTCAAATGATCAGATCTACTGTGAAAGACGAAAGTTCATGGACAGTGAATGGCTGCGGATACTTGCATCTTAGATCAAGCTGGAATATTAACAGAAGGCCATCATGGCTAAAGAACAAATTACAAATATGACTCATTAAAACTGAGAGAGCAACTTTAAGCAAAAATCCATTCAAAACAATAATTAGACATAAAACCACATCAGAGAATGTATGAAAATAATTTTTACCATGTAGCACATGCATAACTAAAGCTGTGTGCTCCCCTTCTGAAATCCCAGGTTCATTTTTATGAGTGCTTCAAATCTGCAAGGTTAATCTGTAGCAAAGTACGACTAATAGCCTTCAAACAGGAATAAGTAGACAAAATAATAGTAATTTGTACCACAGGTCATAATTTGAAAAATAAATTAAAACTCCACCACATCTAAATTCCCTCACTAATGCATTTACTACCTAGTAATTCTCAAGTAAGCTGAGTTAATGTTTCAGTAAAACATTCAGGCACAGTGAAGCTGAAAAGCATACACAGCACAAAGCTTTTTTTAAATAGTAAAAAATGGTATTGCATACAATTAAAAATAGGAGATGTCATTTAACAGATGTAATATGTTCCTTACAGATATAGTATTTGGTAGTAGAAACCTGTATCTGTACAGCTAAAGTCCAAAAAACCATCAGTAACACCATTTGGCATGGCAGCTCCATGCCACTGTGCATGGAAATGAGCAAAGTGATGAGGGGCTTTTTCAGTAATCTCAGATTTTGATGGCATGACATTGCTACTTCTCAGGAGCCTCACTGGACTTGCTTTGACATTTTAATAAGATTATACATTAGGATAGCTATCTGCTTACCTA
This sequence comes from Mesitornis unicolor, assembly GCF_000695765.1. NCBI lineage: Eukaryota > Metazoa > Chordata > Aves > Mesitornithiformes > Mesitornithidae > Mesitornis > Mesitornis unicolor. The sequence continues at coordinate 8,908 of NW_010206246.1, read as the reverse complement.
GAAATAACTATGTATGCTGCTTTCTGCCCATCACAGTAGTGCTTTCATTCCTTTACATTTGTAGTAAAACTTCTTTCCAATGTAACCTCAAGGAACAGTGATTTTACATTAAGTTAAATGGAGCCTGCTAAATATATATGTATACTACTCTGCCTGCCCAGGACTGTGCATTAATCACAGCATGACTTCAAATATAACTCAAGGAATAAAAATATAAAAGTGTGTGTTATAAAAATGGATGGAAAAAACCTGTTACTATTCTTTACTCATATGTTTCATGCTGTATATCAGCTGGCAAAACTTGCGTAAACCAGGTAGTTGAAAATAATATGAGCCTGAATATTTCATTTTATTCATTAATATATACTCTAAAAAGACCCTAAACAACAAAAACCAACTAGAAAAGTGTATGCCGAAGCATAGCAAAGTTTCAGCTCAATGTAGTCTCTTACCTGCAAACTCAGCAATTCAAAAGCTCAAATACACTCCCGATTCCAACATTTCCCACCTTTCTAATTTCCTTTACTTCCCTCTATTCAATAAAGTCTTAGGACAGAAGATGAGGTTTGCAGCTCTGCAGGTCACCAAGGCAAGGTGAGCCCAAGAGGAGAGGGAGGTGCTGGGTGGTGGGGCTCCCCAGGGAATGTCCAAGCAGCCACTTCTCACCCATGCCAGGGAAATGATAAACACAGACTAATGCAAACAAGCACAGTCTTGCTCACAAAAATCGTTAACTTTAACAGTTGCAACTTGACATTGGAAACATTTGGTTGCTCTCACGTTGCTGGTGTGTCATGGCCAAGTGCAAACAGGGAGATGTTTGTTTTGCCTCTGCTCAGAGCTGGGGCTGATCTGGAGGCCACAGGCTACATGGGTGTCCAGCTGTATGTCTATATGGTTTCTGGACCAGAGCTGGTTTGTGCTGCCCTTGGCGGCGAATGCAAACAACACTATCATGATACCATCGGTACCACAATCATGGTACCAATACAGATGTGAAAAGGCCACAGCTTGCTCCCTTCTGAACCTTGATTGCCAAATACTGTCATCTGAAGTTAGGTTTTCCTGGATCACAGCCTTGCCTTACTGCGTTTTCATTACCTTCATCCCTTCCAGAGAAAAGAGGGAGTCAGTGAGGATTCCACTTGTTACCTTTAAAACTGCAGTGCTACTTGAAAGAGCCATCTCTTGAGCACTCCAGCATGGCCAGGCTAGGGCCACACACAGCCCAGTTCCAGAGATAAATTCTATTAAATGAAGTGTTAAAAATTAGCAAAATACATTATCTGACATGGCAAAAAAATTTCAGTTAAATTGTGTAAACTGGGACTATATGCATTAAGTATGTAGGTGTGTCTATGAGGACAGAGCTTTGACAATCTGTATAAATGCTTTCTCCTAGAAATGAGAATCTGGGACTGAAGGTAGTTGGATGAACATAAAACCACAGCAGCCACAGCACTGGCAGTGACACTTAGAAGCAAAACATCATATCTGGATGAGAAAACTGCCTAAAATAGTTATCTATATAAGCTAGAACATGACACTCCGGGGGGGAAATGAAAACTCAAACCAACTCAACACAATGCCAGTATAAATACAATTTAGTCCATGTTCAGATGAATAAATGTAACAATCTATAAACTGGTCCTTTGATACGAAGCAGCATCTAGGAAGAAAACAGTAATTTAAAACAGTTAAATAGGTCCCTAACCTTTAGAATACCATAACAAAGAATAAACACACTTGGTAACATAGAATAAGCCAAATTTCACCTTTAGCAAGTTTAAGGAATCTATAGCAAGTTTGAACTAAGAAAAGGAGATTGAAGTTCCTGTGTGGTGTGATTCGTTTTCATGATTTGCAGCCCTGCAAACCACAGGGTTTTTTTCCTGGGTTATTGTTGAGGCTGGAAAGGTTTGCCTGAATCTCATGGCATGAAAACACTGCGTGCAGTTCAGAGCTGCCCACTGCTATGTAGCTGAGATACATTTTTTTCTTACTTTAAATGCATCCTTAGAAATAAGCACTGCCAAGATTGTTCTGTTTACTGCCTTGAAACAGGGCAGTGCAAGTCCTCAAAAAATGTTTATAATAATAAGGAAGCTATCTCCAGCTATGTGGTGTAGAGCAAAAAAAAAATTATGCTCTTCTGCTTTTGTTGGTAACCCTGGATTTTGTTCTCTGGACGGTCCCAGATTATTGCCTTTAGTGCTGATGTCATTAAGTGCACTCAGGCTACCAGCAGAACTTGGTTCTTTACATGCCAAGTCAAATAAATTCAGCTACTATGCCCAAAAGATAAAACTACTTGTACATTTGTCATCAAATAGCACTTCTGGGATCCATTAATATGGAATATGACTCTCTTCTCCATTAATGCTGAAGGGCTTATTAGAAATTGAACTCATACAGTAGCAGACACTGGACTTCTCCTTTGAAAAAGAAAGTTTATTACTAAGACTTTCACATTAGAAGCTAAAGTATTTATAATATACTTTGGGCTCACTCTCATAAAGTTTTCTGAAATGCTGACACTGAACATCTCGTCCAGAAATGCAACTTAGCTAATGAAGAAATAAAATAGCACACACTCTCTTTTTCTTTTCTTTTCTTTTTTTTTTTCTTTTAATAGAAGATGAGTTTTAATCGCCGATCACATTTGGATTTCCTTTTTCACTTGGTATTATTTATGTTTTGAATTTTACTATATATTTATAAATTTCTTAGGTGGGCTTTTTTCCTGCTTTAGTTCTACTAATTGTGACCCAGAATGTGAACTACTTTAAGACAAATATTTACTTTGTTTTAGAAATATTTCTCAGAGAGAAAAAATGTTATATTGATATTAGCAGAGAAAGGATGACTGAAAAAAATGTAAGAAAAGATGTCATTGTATTGAATATGAGTGTTGTGCTAGACAACTGTCAAATAATTTCAGGATTTATTTGTGATGCTAAAAATCAAACAAAAAATACAAAACACTTACTTCAGGATAGATTTTAACATTAATGTTACTTTTGAAATGCAATCAAGTTTCTGTACATAACAAATGGGAAGAAAACGTCAGAATTTTACAGGCAGATCATCAAAATGCTAAGACAAAAAGTCACAATGTTATTGTATGTGATGTATTATAAAGATAGTGAAGCAGAACAATTGCTGTGCACTCATAAAAATGAGAGGACTTTTAACAAAGGTTGTAGTTGTCTCACAAGGAATAGAGTGAACTTGAATAATGACAACGATGACGCATTCCCAACAAAGCCAGGACAACAACCAAATAGAACAGTGGCTTTTAAAGGTAATACCATTTATGAGTTTCAGGCTGAATTGTCTGAAGTTGAATATATGGCATTGCTGATACTAATTGAATTCAGCTTCATGCAAGGTTATCCCAGATCTGACTGGTAGAAACAGGAAAACCAATATTTATCATGTGAAATAAAATTAACGAGGTGATTGACTTAAACAGCTGAGTTCTGCTATAAGATTCAAGAAGATGGTCC
>NW_010206246.1:1266-5368 GCF_000695765.1 Mesitornis unicolor | reverse complement strand
TGCAAGGACTCTGGGATTCCAGTTGACCAGATACTGAGATACTGCAGTTCTTTCCAAGGTGCTGGTTCAGAAGGGGCCAAAGGGCTTTGTGTGCTGTAACATCCGTGACCAGTCTTTTAATAGCTTTGTGAAGTTATGTTATCTTAGTGAACCCAGTGAGAAGCCCCTTCTACAGAACCTTCCACACACACAACTATACTTCCATTATCCATTATCTTCCATTATTCCTTCCATTATCTTCCATTATCTTCCTATCCATTATCTTCCATTATTACTTCCATTATCTTAAGTCTAGGAAGAGTCCCTATGTGTAGAGCTGCACAATTTCATTTCCCTTGTTCTTCTTGAATTCTTATTTTTACAGTACACTATTTCAGGGGAGGCAGCTAGTATTGTAAATATTCCATACATAGGTCCAGGTTCTTGCTTTTTTACAAAGCTTATATATCACTCACAGTATTTACTCCCTTATATCTTGCAACAGGATTATTTACATGATCAGAATATCAGTATAAAAATATGCAACTTTTATAGGAAAATAATGAATTGCCATGCATATCAAAGTTTTACATGTAAGCTCTAAGATTCTGAACACATAGATAGATGTACTTAGAGGAATTCTTTAAACAGTAACAAATGTGATTTCCATAGCAGGGATCCTCTATAGGCAGATTTTCTGTGAGGATGAGGTAGATGCAGTTTTCTGTAAGTAGGCAGTGAAATCAGGCAGGGAATTGCTTGAAAGAGTCCACCGCAGAGCCACAAAGGTGATCGAGGGAGTGGAGCATCTCCCTTATAAGGAGCGGCTGAGGAAGCTGGGTCTCTTTAGCTTGGAGCAGAGGAGACTGAGGGGTGACCTCATTAATGTTTATAAATTTGTAAAGGGCGAGTGTCAGGAGGAAGGAGCCAGGCTCTTCTCAGTGACAGCCAATGACAGGACAAGGGGAAATGGGTGCAAGCTGGAGCATAGGAGGTTCAATCTGAACATGAGGAAAAACTTTTTTTCCCTTCTAATTCCTAAGATTTTGTGATTCTGTGATTCTGTGAAATCAGACACAATACAAGGTGTAATGGCATTGGGGCTCTTGAACAAAACAGAAGTCTGTTGAGGAGGCAATCCTTGAGATTGAGGCTGTCTGTCTGCTCCCCACATTGCGAAGGCATCGTTAAGCTCAGAGCATTGCTATCTATATTGCTATCTATCTATTGCAAATCTATATAAAAAGGAATATGAGCTAATAGGTAGCTCTCTTAAGAAAAATGATAGGATAGGCACAACCACAAATTGTGCAAGTGCAGATGATGAAAAGCAGAAAGAGACTGCTCTGGCTGGATCAAGAGCTGGCAATGCAGGAAGGAAGACTAGAGATGGGCAAATTAAGCCAAGTTGCTAGAGACAGATAAGTAGAGATAAGCATCCATGGACAATAGCAGAAAGCACACAGGAAAAGTACAAAATGAAGTATATCTTGCAAGGAGTGTAAAGATGGATAAGAAAACATTCTGTAAGTGCCTTAAGAGAGAAAGGAAGAACCCAGGGAAGAGTCGGTCAGCTACTGAGTGAGGAAGAGAAACACATCAATATATTGAGGTGGCACAAGTGGTTTTTTTAACAGCAGTCTTCACAAAAAGTCAGCTGTGGTCAGACAGCTGTCACAATTAGGATAGAAAAACGTACACTCAAGCTGGATAAAAAAATTGATTCAAGAATACTTATATTTAGTAGACATTTGAAATCATTGGGTATTTGAAGTATGAGACATTAAATGGGAGACATCACAACCAATAAGGTTTCACACACTTTCAAGCGCAGCAAAAGAAAAAAACAAAGTATTATCTAACAGTTAGCTTAACTTCAGCACTTGGAAATAGATATATATTCTGTAGAATATGGCAAGGAAATTAGCAGCCAAGCATGACTTTATGAAAAAAAATCACATCCGGGCGTGACTGTTTTGTTAACTCCTGGTGACTCCATCTCAGAGAGGATTTAGTAGAACAAAGCTGATCAAAAGTTCAGACAACTTCTATAAAAGAAGACAGTTAATAGACCAGAACAATTAGTTTGGAAAAGTGATGATTTAGGCAGTTTGGATAAAAGTCTATAAATTCCTGAAGAAAGTGAATAGAAATTGATTATTCACTGTTTCTCACGATCCAACAACACCAGGGCAGCCAAGAAAATAATGTGTAATAGGTTTAAACCAATAAAAAGGAAGCCTTTTTCAGAGAGTACATCATTGAACTGTGGAACATATTGACATAACACACTGCGGAGACCAAACGGGATCGGTTAAATTCATGGAGGGTTTACCTATCAGTGACTACTAAACATAATCAATAGTAAGGAAAGTGGTAGAGAGTCTAGAGGGGGAAAACCAAACATGACTAGGGTACTTAAAAAACTGACCTAAGAAGAAAAATTGAAGAAAATTGTGTTGTTCATGTTACTGTTCTTGTTTTGTTCTACAGAATAAATGCGTGGTAGGAGATCTGAATAACTCAGATAACCCTCTTTAGAATGGCATCTTTCAAATAGTTTTTGTGTCCTTCTAGTTCACTGATACTGGACTCAATATAGAGTAAGGATGGACATTGCTAAGAATTTTTTGAATTTTTACAATTTATTTTCTGTTTGCTATCCAGTTCTTTGCCTTCTATTACAAAGGCATTTTTTCTGAAGGTTTAAATAAATTATCTTGTTGATTCCTCTTTATCCAGCACTTTAGTCACTTGTTTGCTTCTCATTTAAAAAAATAATAGTATTATATTTTTGTAGCATTTGTATAGCTTATCAACATCTTTTAACATGTGAGTTAGAAGAACTCATAACTCTCTAGGATACACTGCACATAGTTAGCTCTGCACCTCTGCTACAGAACATAGCAAAACTGTGAGAGAAATAGATTTAAAATATTAACAAACATAGATCCAGGGCACAGCACCTGCAAGGAGATGCTAAATAGAGTAGAGTGTTGAACGTAATGGGGGTAAAATGGAGATATAGTAAAAAATTTGGGGAATTCTGGTAACACTCTCTTTATACATGAAAAGCTACTGCAAAGAGGAAAGTTGTTCTCCAGGACCCTGAAGAATACAAATAAAATGTAGGTTGGGTATTAGAGGAAGGATTTTCATGGTAATATAGCAAAAGAGTGGAATACATTGCTTGCAGAGGTTCAGATGGTTCTACCATTGGAGATGTGTTTGGGAGCAGTGTGGACTCTCTGCTGCTGGAGGGGGCACAGAGTCACTCCTGAGGATCTCTCTGTGATTCTGTATGTAAAAGTCATTAAAGCTTCACAGCAGCCTTCCTTCATTAAGGCCTGGGGGGAGTACAGTGAATTCTTTTATTCTGCCTTTAGGAAAAAAATAATAAAATCTTACTTTCTTGCTAGCCTTCTGGCTATTCTCTTTTTAGACAAAGGAGGAAACACTGTTAAGTGATCACGTGGGTCATGACCCTCTTTCTACAAAAGTTAATAGGATTTTTGTTTCTTCAGAGGGAGCTGGACCAGGAGCTGAGGTAGCAAGTTTTGAACTTACAGCTACAATGAGCAGTGAACACTATCTAAAAGAAAAGTCAGACTGAATGTGAAGGTCAAGTGGACAGATTAAAATCAAATGCATTCCCTTTGATCTTTTTGTTTCTGGTCCTACAACACGTTCTTTTTTTGTGCTGCCTCAGCTTTCTTGAAAAATAAGGAAGTTCAGAGTTCAGCGGTACCTTTGGCAGCAGGACAGGTTCTCTCCAGCCAGACCAACCTGCGGGCCTGGGTAGCAGCCCCTGGATGAAGATAGCAGTAGATGCTGTTGGCCATTGTGCTGTGTTTTGCATTAGACATAGGAAGTTTAAAACTTTGTCTATTGATTTTGGAAATGGTTCAATAGAAGAATTCATTAATCATAAAAATTCCATTTTTTCTGACTCTAAGTCATAAAATGTTTTTAATAATGTGTCATGAATTAATCAGTGTCCAACTGTATTTATAATTAATAACTAAGAGGATTATTTTTGTAACAGCAGGCTCATTATCATGTGACTTGACACACATTTCCAATGTAGTCTTGTCTAAAACAGCAAGTAGTTCTGAAGGTCTTT